>NW_026042382.1:300000-537057 GCF_023856365.1 Brienomyrus brachyistius | reverse complement strand
TTTATCCTATTTTATCCATGCTGTAGCTTATCGTGCTGTGTGCTTCTATACACCATCTACATAAGCTGAAAAGCTAAAGCACCCGGTCTAAATAATCTCACTCCCCTATAGCACCTGTAGCATTAAGTCACTGGCGCTGCCACTGCTGAATAAACGACTCCAATCTGACTAAACCGCTTAACTTTTCCTCCCCATGTTACATTTCAGGGACAAACGACGTAATATGTGTCCTTCTGATAAACCTCTTCTCAGACCTAAAACTGCCTTGGCTTCCAAGGGACACTAAAGAAGCTGAAGGAGACCGTCTGGCTGTTTCTGATGGCTGATGGTCCTGCAATGTGGACCAGAGGAGGAAACTGGGAGGGAAAATGCTTTGCTTTATATCATGCCCACCCAAAGCCCCCAGTGAGTAAGCCATAGGCGCCGATAGCATGGAAAAAACTCCCAAGAAGGAAGAAACCTTGGGAGGGACCAAACTCAAAGGGGGAGCCCATCCTCCTGGGGCCGGCAAAGTGTAGGTGCAGGATCACAAAAAAACTTGACGAGAGAAACGAGAGAATTCGACTGTCCCTCACAAAAACTGTAAAGTTTTAGTGGCTAAATTGCTTTTTCTATGCCTTTTCAAACAGGAGGAGATTTGTTTGGCTATACGTAGAAATTTTCTATACAATTTAGACAGCACAGAATCATTAACCTACTTTAATGCATTTATTAATACAACCACATATTTCACACATTTTGACATCAGTCATGCAGTGAAGATACAGTCTCTTTATTTCTTGACGCCAACCCTCCCCATTAATCCGGGCTTGGGACCGACACCTAGTTGAGCTGGCTTTCCTCCCTTAAGTGGCTGGGTTAGGCTAAACTATGTACATATTTATGAAGACTACTATAAATTTATAAAGACCTCCCTAAATATGTAGTCTAACAAAACGCAGTTTAAAGAAGGTAGCCTACCTGGTAAACAAAGAAATTAAAAGGCCCACAGCATATAATCGGGCTATATCCAAGCAGTTTTTAAGAACGTAACCTACATGGCGAAATTGAATTACTTTCTGGACCAACAAACGCAACCAGACATGAACATTATGCACCTTCCTAGTCTTGATGTATGTCGTCATACAGATGAGGACGTTAAGGCAGCCTTTAGGTCCGACCCATCATGCACTGCAGTTTTTTGCAAATTCCTCAGATGGAAAACCATTAAATACCTCTTCTATTACCTTATATTACCTTATATTCATGTAATAAATATACAAATATCAATTAGTTGGAAATCAGCCAGACAGACGTAATTACTACAAATGGTTTCCACTGTATTTGTGACTCTGAGTGCCGCAGGCTTGGATGCAGTGCCGCACCATTTTGTAAGTAAATTAATAAATATTAATGAGACATCACCTACCACCCTGCAAAAAAGAAATTTGCCGCTCGTCCCCCTGCACATGAACCAACATGGCTGTGTCAACCAGCGGAGCTCCGGAGCCTCTGGAGAAACACGCGGCAAAAAAGGCTCGCATACGGTCTTCCAGAGTTTGGGAATACTTCAGTCATGACACCTTTTCTGCGCCTCTACTGTAGCTGGCGTTAATGACGCTGTTTCAGCCATTTTATATTTTCTGTTTACTTATTCTGTCATGTAAGACTGAGACAAATTATCGTTTACGACTATTCTTACACACTGTAGCCTGACTTGCTGACTTAAGTAAGCTTAACTATAAGCTACCTTTGCTAGTGTTTGTGAATAACATGTTTCTCTAGTTATGAAATTATTCCATGTTTTAGCATCTGTTTCAACATTAAAGTCAAATTGGTATATTGAAATATGTAAAAACTATTGAACTATTAGCTTAAGTCTAACATAGAAAATCCTACTGAATCTCTTAAGATTTTCCTTTTTTGTTAATGCACTAATGTTTAAGAAGTGTCTTAAATTGAATTTCAGATTTGTGTGTGGGTGGGAGTGTGGTGAATTGTATTAAATTCATACATTCATTCTTTTGGCTCAGACATTACTGACCTAAAACAAATTGAGGCATTGGGTAAGTGCTTAAATTAGCTACTAAATGGCAAAAAATATTCTAAATATCACATTTTCCATTCTTCGGTATAATTTTAATGAATCACCTATGCTGCCAAACATTAACGCATAGATTGTCACAACACTCTATGTTTTAGTTCTTCTTTATGTGTATAGGACGGTGTGATGGTTCTGGTGGTGGGTGTGGCCGACGCTGCTCGCGATGTTTGGCTATGCTGCAGTCCCAGGGACCAAGTTGGAACACATTTCCACCTTCAAGCTTAGGTGGAAAAACGGCACCGAGACCCCAGCAGCAGGACAACTTCTTGTCCAGACAACCAGCCCTGCTTCATCATTGAAGTAAGCCCTGTGAACAGGAGCGAGATGTACTTCTGCAGTGGATGTTATAGCGGAAAGAACATCCCCATCCTCACGTCTGCCGGAGTGCCCCCTCAAGTGGGTGTGTGACTTAACTCGATGGATGAATTGGACAGAATGTACTGTTACTAGAGGTCGACCGATATGGGTTTTTCAAGTCAAGGGTCAGGCGATGGCCGATATATGCTGCTGATTTTTTTTGGCCGATAATTGGACGTTTTCCCCCTCTATTTGCATGGTAAAATATCACACTAATAATAACAAACGATACACAAAATTTCTCAATTTAGCATTTATTGAATACTCAACTTGGAAACAATAACACATTTATAAACAATAAAAATAGCAGCATCAGAATCTCTGTTAGTGCACAATATAGCAGCAAACTCCTCATGTTTGACGGAAGGAAATTTGTAAACAATACAAAAAGGAATAAGCATGTTATCTTTAGTTGTAATCCCACTTCCAGTCCCTGAGTCTTACTCACCACACTCATACTTCACAGCAAACAGACAGCAGTTAATTAACCAGAAGAGAAAAATGCAAAAACACAACAGAACTTGTAAATAATAACAAACTAATAGACAATAAAAATAGCAGCATCAGAATCTCTATTAGTGCCAAATATAGCAGCAAACTCCTCATGTCTGACGGAAGGAAAATTTGTAAATACACAAAGGAATGAGCACATCTTCAGTTTTAATCCCATTTCCAGTCCCTGAGTCTTCCTCATCCCACAAGCAGGCAAGGCATGTCACCCCGGTTGTGTGACACTTATTTTATATAATAAAATAAGTGCCCCCTGCGGCCCCAGAGCCCGAGCAGCCGTCTCCGCTGCCTGCAGCTACCCGCGCCCACGTCCGAGGCGCTTTCCCTGCCTGCAGCTCCCGGGCAGGCGCCCCCTCTGCAGCCTGCAGCTCCAGTCCCTGGCCCCACTCCAGTCCCTTCTCCCCCTGTGACTCTGGTACCCTCACCCCCGACGAGCCCGACCCCGGCCGCAGGTCCTTATGTCTGTGTCCCATAAGGGGAGAGGACACAGACGCACGGCTGGGGTCCCACCCGCCCAGCCCCCTGGCTCGCCCTCCCTCGCCGGCGCTAGGGCTTGGTCGGCACCTGCGGGTCCTGGCCCTCCGGGTCGGCTGTCGTCTGCGGGGTCCCCCCTCCGCGGCCTCGTCGCCCTGCCTCGGTCCCTCCTCCGGCGTCTTATCGGTTGCCTGCGGGCCCCCCGACGGCGGCTCCTCATTCGCCTGCTGGTCCTCCGCTCTGGCGTGTCGGAGGACGTCGCCGTCTGCTGCGGCTCCCCCTCTCTCCTTGCCCTCGCCAGGGTCCCTTCCAGCTCCTTCGTCCCCTTCCCTGGTCTCCCCTCCGACTCCCTCCTTCGTCCCTGCGTCTGTCCCTCACCCCGTCTCCTCGGCCCCTCCGGCTCCGGCCTCCCGGCCGCCTGCAGCCCTTCCGGCTGCCTCCCGTCGCCCGCTGGGTCTCCCTCGGGCTCCTCTTGGTTCCCCCCTCCTTCTCTCCCTGGCCTCCCGTCTTTGTCCCTCCTGCCTCTGCTCCCCCTCGCTTTGTTCCTCCTGTCTCTGTCCCTCCTCTCTTTGTCCCTCGTCCCTCTGGCTTCTGCTCCTCTTTCCCCGATGTTCCCTTCGTTCACCTCCCGGTCCTTTTGTCCTGCCTGTTCCCTCCGTGTCCCCCCTTTCTGATCTGTTTCTCTGCCTTTCCTGTCTTATGTCAAGTCTTGTCCTGGCTCCTTCCCCTGTGCCAGTTCTGTCTGTCCGTTCTGTTCCCTGTCCCTCATTAATGAGGTTTTATATAGATATACATATATGCCCGGCTTGTCCGCTCCTCGTGTGTGCCACGCCCCCTGATTACCCACGTGTGCTTCCCTGATCGTCTCCTGCTTTGCCCGATTACTTTGATTAGTCATGACCTATTTTAAGTCCTGGTCTTACCTGTTTGCCCTGTCCGTCATTGTAGTTTGTCAATGCCTGCGTTCCGTCCTGCTCTACCCCGCTCCGTTTCCCCGATTAAAGACCCGTTTTCACAAACACAAAAAAACTATATGTATACATATACATACACTGAACAAAAATATAAACGCAACACTTTTGTTTTTGCTCCCATTTTTCATGAGATGGACTTAAAGATCTACAATTCATTCCAGATACACAATATTACCATTTCTCTCAAACATTTCTCACAAATCAGTCTAAATGTGTGATAGTGAGCACTTCTGCTTTGCTGAGATAATCCATCCCACCTCACAGGTGTGCCACATCAAGATGCTGATCTGACATCATGGGTAGTGCACAGGTGTACCTTATACTGCCCACAATAAAAGGCCACCCTGGAATGTGCAGTTTTGTCTCACAGCAAAATGCCACAGATGCCACAAGCATTGAGGGAGCGTGCAATTGGCATGCTGACAGCAGGAATGTCAACCAGATCTGTTGCTCGTGCATTGAATGTTCATTTCTCAACCATAAGCCGTCTCCAAAGGCGTTTCAGAGAATATGGCAGTACATCCAACCGGCCTCACAACCGCAGACCACGTGTAACCACACCAGCCCAGGACCTCCACATCCAGCAGGTTCACCTCCAAGATCGTCTGAGACCAGCCACTCAGACAGATGATGCACGGCCCCATGTTGCAAGGATCTGTACACAGTTCTTGGAAGCTGAAAATGTCCCAGTTCTTGCATGGCCAGCATACTCACCGGACATGTCACCCGTTGAGCATGTTTGGGATGTGCTTGACCGGCGTATACGACAGCGTGTACCAGTTCCCACTAATATCCAACAACTTCGCACAGCCATTGAAGAGGAGTGGACCAACATTCCACAGGCCACAATTGACAATCTGATAAACTCTATGCGAAGAAGATGTGTTGCATTGTATGAGGCAAATGGTGGTCACACCAGATACTGACCGGTTCTGAGTCCCCAGACCCCCAATAAAGCAAAAAACTGCACATTCCAGGGTGGCCATTTATTGTGGGCAGTATAAGGTACACCTGTGCACTACCCATGATGTCAGATCAGCATCTTGATGTGGCACACCTGTGAGGTGGGATGGATTATCTCAGCAAAGCAGAAGTGCTCACTATCACACATTTAGACTGATTTGTGAGAAATGTTTGAGAGAAATGGTAATATTGTGTATCTGGAATGAATTGTAGGTCTTTAAGTCCATCTCATGAAAAATGGGAGCAGAAACAAGAGTGTTGCGTTTATATTTTTGTTCAGTATATATATTTATGGGTGTATCGAGACTAGATGGTCAGTATGGATAACTAAGGTGCACTAAAACTGGGTGAGCAGGCAAGGCATGTCACCCAGGTTGTGTGACAATTATTTTATATAAATGTATATATGTATATATATATTCCATCCACCATCCCTCCTTTACAGAGAACTGCGTTATTTTTATTGTCCATTACGAAAAAAATAAAAAAACTATATATATATATATATATATATATACATATATATTTATGGGTGTATCGAGACTAGATGGTCATTATGGATAACTAAGGTGCACTAAAACTGGGTGAGCAGGCAAGGCATGTCACCCAGGTTGTGTGACAATTATTTTATATAAATGTATATATATATATATATATTCCATCCACCATCCCTCCTTTACGGAGAACTGCGTTATTTTTCTTTTCTATTGCTAATAAAAAAACTATATATATGTACATGTATATATATATATATATATATATATTATATATATATATATATATGGGTGTATCGAGACTAGATGGTCAGTATGGATAACTAAGGTGCACTAAAATTGGGTGAGCAGGCAAGGCATGTCACCCAGGTTGTGTGACAATTATTTTATATATATGCATATACATATTCCATCCACCATCCCTCCTTTATGGAGAACTGCGTTATTTTTATTGTCTATTGCAAAAAAAAAACAGAAAAACTATATATATATATATATATATATATATATATATATATATATATACATATATATTCATGGGTGTATCGAGACTAGATGGTCATTCTGGATAACTAAAGTGCACTAAAATTGGGTGAGCAGGCAAGGCATGTCACCCAGGTTGTGTGACAATTATTTTATATAAATGTATATATATATATATATATATATATATATATATATATATATATTTCCATCCACCATCCCTCCTTTACGGAGAACTGCGTTATTTTTCTTTTTTATTGCTAATAAAAAAACTATATATATATACATATATATTTATGGGTGTATCGAGACTAGATGGTCATTATGAATAACTAAGGTGCACTAAAATTGGGTGAGCAGGCAAGGCATGTCACCCCGGTTGTGTGACAATTATTTTATATATATATTCCATCCACCATCCCTCCTTTACGGAGGACTGCTTTATTTTTAATATCCATTGCGAAAAAAAAACACAAGAAAAAGAAAAAATATCTATATATATACATATATATATATATATATATATATGGGTGTCGAGACTAGATGGTCAGTATGGATAACTAAAGTGCACTAAAATTGGGTGAGCAGGCAAGGCATGTCACCCAGGTTGTGTGACAATTATTTTATATAAATGTATATATATATATATATATATATATATATATATATATATATATATATATATATATATATATATATATTCCATCCACCATCCCTCCTTTACGGAGAACTGTGTTATTTTTCTTTTCTATTGCTAATAAAAAAACTATATATATGTACATATATATATATATATATATATGGGTGTATCGAGACTAGTTGGTCATTATGGATAACTAAGTTGCACTAAAATTGGGTGAGCAGGCAAGGCATGTCACCCAGGTTGTGTGACAATTATTTTATATATATGTATATATATATTCCATCCACCATCCCTCCTTTATGGAGAACTGCGCTATTTTTATTGTCTATTGCAAAAAAAAAAAAAAAAAAAAACAATACATATATATACATATATATTTATGGGTGTATCGAGACTAGATGGTCATTATGAATAACTAAGGTGCACTAAAATTGGGTGAGCAGGCAAGGCATGTCACCCCGGTTGTGTGACAATTATTTTATATATATATTCCATCCACCATCCCTCCTTTACGGAGAACTGCGTTATTTTTATTGTCCATTGCGAAAAAAAAAAAAACTATATATATATACATATATATTTATGGGTGTATCGAGACTAGTTGGTCATTATGGATAACTAAGTTGCACTAAAATTGGGTGAGCAGGCAAGGCATGTCACCCAGGTTGTGTGACAATTATTTTATATATATGTATGTATATATTCCATCCACCATCCCTCCTTTACGGAGAACTGCGTTATTTTTCTTTTCTATTGCTAATAAAAAAACTATATATATGTACATATATATATATATATTTATGGGTGTATCGAGACTAGTTGGTCATTATGGATAACTAAGGTGCACTAAAATTGGGTGAGCAGGCAAGGCATGTCTCCCCAGTTGTGTGACAATTATTTTATATAAATGTATATATATATTCCCTCCACCACCCCCTCCTTTACGGAGGACTGCTTTATTTTTAATATCCATTGCGAAAAAAAAACACAAGAAAAAGAAAAAATATCTATATATATACATATATATATATATATATATATATATATATATATATGGGTGTGTCGAGACTAGATGGTCAGTATGGATAACTGAGGTGCACTAAAATTGGGTGAGCAGGCAAGGCATGTCACCCAGGTTGTGTGACAATTATTTTATATATATGCATATACATATTCCATCCACCATCCCTCCTTTACGGAGAACTGCGTTATTTTTATTGTCTATTGCAAAAAAAAAAACAGAAAAACTATATATATATATATATATATATATATATATATATATATATATATATATATACATATATATTCATGGGTGTATCGAGACTAGATGGTCATTATGGATAACTAAAGTGCACTAAAATTGGGTGAGCAGGCAAGGCATGTCACCCAGGTTGTGTGACAATTATTTTATATAAATGTATATATATATATATATATTCCATCCACCATCCCTCCTTTACGGAGAACTGCGTTATTTTTCTTTTCTATTGCTAATAAAAAAACTATATATATATACATATATATTTATGGGTGTATCGAGACTAGATGGTCATTATGAATAACTAAGGTGCACTAAAATTGGGTGAGCAGGCAAGGCATGTCACCCCGGTTGTGTGACAATTATTTTATATATATATTCCATCCACCATCCCTCCTTTACGGAGGACTGCTTTATTTTTAATATCCATTGCGAAAAAAAAACACAAGAAAAAGAAAAAATATCTATATATATATACATATATATATATATATATATATATATATATATATGGGTGTGTCGAGACTAGATGGTCAGTATGGATAACTAAAGTGCACTAAAATTGGGTGAGCAGGCAAGGCATGTCACCCAGGTTGTGTGACAATTATTTTATATAAATGTATATATATATATATATATATATATATATATATATATATATATATATATATATATATATCCATCCACCATCCCTCCTTTACGGAGAACTGCGTTATTTTTCTTTTCTATTGCTAATAAAAAAACTATATATATGTACATATATATATATATATATGGGTGTATCGAGACTAGTTGGTCATTATGGATAACTAAGTTGCACTAAAATTGGGTGAGCAGGCAAGGCATGTCACCCAGGTTGTGTGACAATTATTTTATATATATATGTATATATATATTCCCTCCACCACCCCTCCTTTACGGAGGACTGCTTTATTTTTAATATCCATTGCGAAAAAAAAACACAAGAAAAAGAAAAAATATCTATATATATATACATATATATATATATATATATATATATATATATATATATGGGTGTGTCGAGACTAGATGGTCAGTATGGATAACTAAGGTGCACTAAAATTGGGTGAGCAGGCAAGGCATGTCACCCAGGTTGTGTGACAATTATTTTATATAAATGTATATATATATATATATATTCCATCCACCATCCCTCCTTTACGGAGAACTGCGTTATTTTTCTTTTCTATTGCTAATAAAAAAACTATATATATATGTACATATATATATATATATGGGTGTATCGAGACTAGTTGGTCATTATGGATAACTAAGTTGCACTAAAATTGGGTGAGCAGGCAAGGCATGTCACCCAAGTTGTGTGACAATTATTTTATATATATGTATATATATATTCCATCCACCATCCCTCCTTTATGGAGAACTGCGTTATTTTTATTGTCTATTGCAAAAAAAAAAAACAAAAAAAACTATATATATATACATATATATTTATGGGTGTATCGAGACTAGATGGTCATTATGAATAACTAAGGTGCACTAAAACTGGGTGAGCAGGCAAGGCATGTCACCCAGGTTGTGTGACAATTATTTTATATATATGTATATATATATTCCATCCACCATCCCTCCTTTATGGAGAACTGCGTTATTTTTATTGTCTATTGCAAAAAAAAAAAACAAAAAAAACTATATATATATATACATATATATATATGGGTGTATCGAGACTAGAAGGTCATTATGCATAACTAAAGTGCACTAAAATTGGGTGAGCAGGAAAGGCATGTCACCCCAGTTGTGTGACAATTATTTTATATATATGTATATATATATATATATTCCCTCCACCACCCCTCCTCTACGGAGGACTGCTTTATTTTTATTTCCATTGCAAAAATAAAAAATTTTAAAACACAAAAAAAAAAAAAAAACGAAAATAATAATAATAAAAATAATTTTGAATGTGTATTCAAATAAGTTTGAATGTGTGTGAACTATATATAAATATATATATACACATGCATATACAGAAATATATACACACACACACATATATATATATACACACACACACACAGACACACACTCACATAAACACATACACACACTGTGTACAGTCTTATGCAAAGGTTTGGCACCCCTTGACAAATAACATCTTTTCAATTACAAAAGCAACAATATCAGTTAATACAGTCTCTTTAGGAACTGGGGGAAAAATACACAATATTTTCAGCAAACATTGATGAATAGTTACTTTTTATGCCATAAATTGAACAAAATTACAAAATAAAAACATTATTATGGCACTCTGCAAAAGTTTGGGCACCCTACGTAATCAGTACTTAGTAACACCTCCTCTGCCAGATATCACAGCTTACAAGCGCTTCTTATAGCCAGCTGAAAGGCTTTCAGTTCTTGTACTTGGGATTTTCTCACATTCTTCCTTGCAAAAGGCTTCTAGTTCTGTAATATTCTAATATATCAAGGGCTGTATTGTCAAATAGGAGATCGGCAGCATTCTCCCACCTGAGAAAACTGTACTACAATGCCCTTGATAGTGTGTAGAAACACACTCGTCAGCTCTAGTCCTCCTGTAACAACGCAAAAGGACTGGCAACCCTCAGGTATTTATGCGTGCGATTGTATGATAAATTCACCCTGACAGTCTCACACTTCTCTTGGTACCAACAGGTCTCATGGAATATATAAAAGGCAACTGCAACAATTATACTCGGCACTAAACATCGAGGCACGGAAATGCAGCAGAGCTTGTGTATTTCTCAGGATGCATTCTAGTAAAATGCCCGGAAAATGAGCTAAAGACATATTTCAAGGGGCACTATATAAAACCGATGGAAATTTTACTGATTAAATAAAAGGAAAAGCATCGTTTGAAAAATCACAAATGTTTCTAAGATTCAATGCATCGCTTTTTGACCACATCATAGCGATGAACACATCATTGTTCCTGACAATGTCCTAATACAGAAATAAAACTTTATGTTGGTAAACTCAAAAAGCCTTCAGCTGTCACACTGGCTAACGATCTCAAACGATTATAAAGCAGCATTTTGAAAAGCGCTGTTTTAAAATAACAGATACAACACTTACCTTGTCTTCTGGCCAAATGCTTTTCACGGCTTGGCACTCCAACGGTGCTGAAACGAAATTTGTATTTCCTCCTACCTCGTTGGCCCTTCAGTTCTTCTTTTCTCCCTTTGGATGTTTTTTTCCTTCTTCTTTGGATATTGTTTTTTATTTTTGTTTGTTTTTTTTTACTTTGCATGTTTTTCCTTCTTCGGATATTATTTTTTTGGCTTATTTTTTTAGACGATGTTTTTTTCGTCTTCTTTAAAAATTGATTTTTTTCGTCTTCTTTAAATATTGTTTTTTTTTTCATCCTTTTGATGTTGTTTTACGGAACAAGAGCCGTACAGTGCTACTCTATCAGGAGGTAGCGCCAACTGAACGCCTTGAAGCAGTACCCAGCTCTTTTATAGGGAGCGTCAACCCGAAGTCAAGTTCTAGAACGTTGCACTCACTTTTCATTGGTTTCCCAGCTATGCTGTCAGAATAATGTTTGCTGATTGGTCGAAAATTTTAAAACGTACCCGAGTACTGTAAAAAAAACTCAAGATCTTGCTACCCTACGGAGCACCCATAAGGTGATTTTTTTTATACGTTATATGCAGCTATTTGTAGCAGGCCGTAATTAGACTAATCCACCCTTTGTCAATAAAGCCAACAAGAGAACAGGTTGCCCAAAGTTTGCTCAGGTACACGCCACAGCACAACCTTAAAAACACATCCAGCACAAATCACACTAGTGAATGACACAGCAAATCACAGCAATAAAAAAGACCCCTATGGGCAATCCAGCACCCAGACTACAGGTGCCAAAAGGCCCAGCCTGCCTAATAATGAACCCAAAATATACATACAACAAAGAAAAAGACACAAACAAAAAAGAAAATAAAACTAGCCAGCTGCTCCCACTAAACCCCGCTCCCGAGGCCACTAAGCCGGCTGGCTTGATAATACACGATACAACCTCAGATAAAACATATTAAAGCAACACCAGGGAGGTTTACAACCTGATCCTTAAAATTATCGACCCGTAATTCCACCTTGAAAACCCCTAAAGAACAGTAGTTTACCCCATGACTCACTGCCCCATTCAAACAAAAAAAAAACAGGTTTTTGGGGTAACCTTTAGGTCAGCTCTTCAAAACCAGGTATGAGGACTCTTCAGCTAATCAGTCCTCTAATTAGAAATCTAATTAGGGAGTTGCAGCGAAAACCTGCATACACACCGGCCCTTTGCGGATAAGATTGTTCACCCCTGAAACAAGCAAACAGAAAGGCTGCTACACTGCAAATTCAATATGCCCGCCGATGCTCCACCAAATCTATCAGGACCCTGCCTGTCTTTCCCGTGCCTGCTCCTTTGCCAATATGCCCTACCATCGGAACATGCACAGCCATCTCGCCCCGGCTATGCCTCCAGTCCGAACTGCAGTTCCTATACCTGCCTATAATTGCCTGGCTACAATCCATCCCCCAAAATGAAATTGATGACCCAACGATCACAGCTAAGAATTCTATCCCCAAACCACTGGTCTTCCTCCCCAACCGAACGATCATTCACTGACCGTGGTAACTTATAAGGGTTGGTATGATGACCAGTGGTGGACCTCACCGAACGTTTAACTGGTCTCTACACCTCGGGGGGGACATAACCTCCTCCATTATACGAGGCCTACTTGTGGATGCTCTATTGCGACCCCTCCCACCAGCCCTGTCCCCGTAAAATCACAGAGTCCTCATCCGATTCCATTTCTGTTGCCCCTGTGGGCAACCCAGACTCAGGAGACATTACCAGAACATCTTCCCCTGACATAACAACCCCCTGTGGTACTGGACGCAACTCTGTTCGGTGAACTTGACGGACAACCCCGTCCCCCTCCATTGGAGTTGCAGAGTAAACTGCACCCTGATCTTGGGGACACCGAACTACCATATACAAACAGGCATCCCAATGATCCTGTATTTTACCTCGAACATGGTTCCGCAAACACACCAGCTGACCTTCATCAAACCCCTAATCATTAACCAACTCATTGTGTTTCCGATTTCGTGGTGTGGCTTGTTCCTCCAACTAAGCCTTCACATACTCTTGAAGCACCTGCAAACTTTCCTGATGGTTTTGTACCCATTCCTCCAAAGGTCCACCATACTGACTGATCCCGGCAGGAGCCTGAAGATAGTGTATCGGTAATCGAGGCTCACAGCCAGACCTTAAATAAAAAGGCATCATCCAGTCATTTGGTGGGGTGTAGTATTGTAAGCTTCTCTGCTGGAGGAAGTGTGTGAAGCAAATTGTGCAAAAAAAATATTAAAGCAACACCAGGGAGGTTTACATCTAGATCCTTAAAATGATCGACCTGCAATTCCACCTTGAAAATCCAATTACCATATAAAGGATACAAGATGTAAAGATGACAAATGACATGGCACACATTTGTTGTTTAGACTGTTGTGTCAGGTTAATTGAAAGCTGAAGGATCTTAGTGTTTACTAGTCTAAGTAACAGAATGTCTAAACACTGTGCTTGCCTTTATGGGTTTTTAAGCAGAACATATAGGTATAGAAACATATTAACATTACGTTTCACGATTCACTGACTGGAGAATAGGAGAATATACACATCAATATTACTACTTAAGTTAACTAACCCTAATCCCAACCCCTATTGGCACGGAGCCCGCCAGGGTTCAGGTGAGATATAAATCTGTAATCTGTATCAATGGTTTTGCTATCCATACCCACCCTATTAATGTTAGCTTCCCAGGGTTTCTTGTTAGACAAGCTCTGTGTCTCTCTATACCCCCATTTACTGCACGACTGATTGTCCATTTATAAAGAATCAAATAGGGTGAAGATGGTTTTAGTTTACAATTACTCTGGAAGGTGACCAGATTAAAAAAAACTAAATACCATGCCTACGTGTATGTAATCTCCATCACAGTCCCCATTTTCCCCATAATCCTCGTTTTGATAGTGCCAATTTGTGTAATGTGAGTTTTTTTTTTTTTTTAAAAACTGTTATAGAAGAACATACTGGATGCCACATGTGTACAATTACCCCTTTCTAATTAGTGGGGTCCGTTGTGTCAGCTACAGCCTTTACTAACATACACATAAGTATACAGTCTTACAGCACTTTTGTTTTCCTTTTGTATTTAATGGTTTTCCATTTAGGGGGCAGCATGGTGGTGCAGTGGTTAGCACTGTTGCCTCACACCTCTAGGGCCCGGGTTCGAGTCTCCACCTGGGTCACATGTGTGTGGAGTTTGCATGTTCTACCCATGTCATCGTGGGGTTTCCTCCGGGTACTCTGGTTTCCCCCACAGTCCAAAAACATGCTGAGGCTAATTGGAGTTGCTAAATTGCCCATAGGAGTGTATGCGTGAGTGAATAGTGTGTGAGTGTGCCCTGCGATGGGCTGGCCCGCCATCCTGAGTTGTTCCCTGTCTCGTGCCCATTGCTTCCGGGATAGGCTCCAGACCCCCCGCGATCCAGTAGGATAAGCGGTTTGGAAAATGGATGGATGGATGGATGGACAGTTTTCCATTTGAGGAATTAGCAAAAAACTGCAGTGCATGATGGGTAGGATCTAAAGGCTGCCTAACGCCCTTAATTTGTTTGCAATTTCGCCAGGTAGGCTACCTTCTTTAAACTGCGTTTTGCTAGACTACACATTTCGAGATGTTTTATTGTAGTCTTGGTAAATATATATATATAGTTTAGCCTAACCCAGCCACTTAAGGGAGCAAGCCAGCTCAGGTAGGTGCCAGTCCCAAGCCCGGATTAATGGAGAGGGTTGGCGTCAAGAAATAAAGAGAAATAAAGACAACTAATACTCCTAGTTTGCGAGATCTGACTGCAATGGCAGCACTGCTACAAGGGTGTGGATAAATCTATACAAATATCACCTGCATGCACATTACTTCTTTTACAATAACCAACTCCTGATCCATACTGTTAGTCGTGAAAAAAAAAACTATCGTGTACATAGAGGCCCTGTGTAAAAAGATAACTGCCAAGGAAAAGATCAAAAACATTTATTTCAAGGATACAAAGTTTTTATGGTCATGTACAGTGTACAGTGCAATTCTTATTTGATTAACTTGAATGTCTCCACAGACTAGACGATTAAACAAATAAAGCAGCGCAACATTACAATAACTAATAACAAATAAACAAAGCTCACGAGTACTATTACAGTATTTATATCATTTATTTAAACTTAATTTTACCAGGTAAATTAACTACAAAGCAGTTACCACTGCTTTACCTGCTTCTCGGGAGAAATAGCAGATATACGTCATGTATGTGACTAAATTCTTAAGCCAATAAGGGCAAAGTTGTGTCGTAATGGAGGCGGATCCAGTTTGTGCAGCCGGTTAAAGACACTACGGGCATGTAAATGGAGAACGAAATTATAGTTATACCGAATCTCCTACACACAATACCAAGGTTACCAACTTTGGTCAGCTGACCGGAGTGAGACGTTCAATTCCCGTAAGATTTCTTTGCGCCAGCCTGAGAGTCTGAAAACACGTCACACCAGATGCATGAGAGATGGAAACCTGGGATATTCAGTCGAATCAGATCAAATATGATGCTAAGTTAGTACTAAGTTAAAATATGTTCCGGACTTGTAACATGCACCCATGATTTGGAACAGTCAGCAGGCTGTCTCTGGCCACGCCCCCTACACTCGGTCCGGCCCCTGGCTTTTCCTGAATTCTGATTCCTTTAGATAAACATTGACTTCATTGATATTGTTATTGATTTATCGACAGACCATCATACTTTTTAGACGTTATAATAACAACACTCTATTGATCCCCAAAGAGAGAAATTCTCTCCTTGCCTGCCCCCTCTTACTGTCCATGATACACAAGCACATATGTAGAAAAACGTCAGCTTGGAAGCCAAGGCTGGACACTCTATTCTGGTATTCTGTTCTCCCAAGTAAGGCATCCCAAGTTCGAATCCAACTTCCGACAAAAGTTCTTCAATCGCTACAGCACAATTTGAGCCACTGATCGGCTTTAATTGCTTTGTTTTATTTTTGCGTTTCAGGCAAAACTACATAACACTTAAAGACACTTCGGGCATGCAAATGGAGAACGAAATTATAGTTATACCGAATCTCCTACACACAATACCAAGGTTACCAACTTTGGTCAGCTGGCCGGAGTGAGACGTTTCTCAGGCGCCAGCCTGAGAGTCTGAAAACACGTCACACCAGATGCATGAGAGATGGAAACCTGGGATATTCAGTCGAATCAGATCAAATATGATGCTAAGTTAGTACTAAGTTAAAATATGTTCCGCACTTGTAACATGCACCCATGATTTGGAACAGCAGCATACCTGTCAAGGTTTGGATTTGAAAATAAAGGAAATTTTCCGGCACCCGCCGTGAGCCATCCCACCACCGCAACCAGGCTCCAGTATCCCTTACATTTTAAGACAGGAAATATAAAATAATATAAATTATATAAAATATAATATAAATATAAATATAAATATATAAAATATATAAAATATATTTTTGGCCACAACCGGGATTCGAACCCCGGTCTCCCGTGTGAAAGGCGGCGATCTTACACTACACTATCCAGCAACTATATAATATAAGGGAGATTTACGGGAAAATACTAATACGGGAGGACGGCGGGAAAGAGAAGTAAAATACGGTAGTTTCCCGGCCAAAACGGGAGACTTGACAGCCTGAGATGGTCAGCAGGCTGTCTCTGGCCACGCCCCCTACACCGTGTTCGCGAAAACGACTTCATTATTTATCTGATTGATTTATCGACAGACCATCATACTTTTTAGACGTTATAATTGATCCCCCTCTTACTGTCCATGAGACACATGTTCACTAATGACGAGAACTATTCTATTTTTCATGCCTTCAAATCTTACATTTACAAATCTTGTTCTTGTTCTCTGCTTTCTCGTTCCCGTAGATATATATTATTATTTTTGGTCGGAGGGTCCAGCTTAGCTTATTTCTTATTTCTCAGGTCAGCTGCTCTTGTATTCAGCCTACTAATATATATGGGGCTTGGTACCCAATCTCGGAATGTGGGGATGATGATATCTCCCCCCTGACCTGTCGTCCTGGCTCCCCCTTGTCGTAGCAATCGTGTTGTACCTCATCAATCTCTAGTTGTGATAGCAGTTGTTTCTGGCCACAACCGGGATTCGAACCCCGGTCTCCCGTGTGAAAGGCGGCGATCTTACCACTACACTATCCAGCAACTATATAATACAATATATAAAAAATATAATATAAATATAATATAAATATATAAAATATATTTTTGGCCACAACCGGGATTCGAACCCCGGTCTCCCGTGTGAAAGGCGGCGATCTTACCACTACACTATCCAGCAACTATATAATATAAGGGAGATTTACGGGAAAATACTAATACGGGAGGACGGCGGGAAAGAGAAGTAAAATACGGTAGTTTCCCGGCCAAAACGGGAGACTTGACAGCCTGAGATGGCTGTCTCTGGCCACGCCCCCTACAGTCGGTCCGGCCCCTGGCTTTTCCAGCGTGTTCGCGAAAACGACTTCATTTATTTTCTTATTGATTTATCGACAGACCATCATACTTTTTAGACGTTATAATAACAACACTCTATTGATCCCCAAAGAGAGAAATTCTCTCCTTGCCTGCCCCCTCTTACTGTCCATGATACACAAGCACATATGTAGAAAAACGTCAGCTTGGAAGCCAAGGCTGGACTTAACCTACTCTATTCTGGTATTCTGTTCTCCCAAGTAAGGCGTGGGTTCGAATCCAACTTCCGACAAAAGTTCTTCAATCGCTACAGCACAATTTGAGCCACTTACGGCTTTAATTGCTTTGTTTTATTTTTGCGTTTCAGGCAAAACTACATAACACTTAAAGACACTACGGGCATGTAAATGGAGAACGAAATTATAGTTATACCGAATCTCCTACACACAATACCAAGGTTACCAACTTTGGTCAGCTGGCCGGAGTGAGACGTTCAATTCCCGTAAGATTTCTTTGCGCCAGCCTGAGAGTCTGAAAACACGTCACACCAGATGCATGAGAGATGGAAACCTGGGATATTCAGTCGAATCAGATCAAATATGATGCTAAGTTAGTACTAAGTTAAAATATGTTCCGCACTTGTAACATGCACCCATGATTTGGAACAGCAGCATACCTGTCAAGGTTTGGATTTGAAAATAAAGGAAATTTTCCGGCACCCGCCGTGAGCCATCCCACCACCGCAACCAGGCTCCAGTATCCCTTACATTTTAAGACAGGAAATATAAAATAATATAAATTATATAAAATATAATATAAATATAAATATATAAAATATATAAAATATATAAAATAAATTTTTGGCCACAACCGGGATTCGAACCCGTGTGAAAGGCGGCGATCTTACCACTACACTATCCAGCAACTATATAATATAAGGGAGATTTACGGGAAAATACTAATACGGGAGGACGGCGGGAAAGAGAAGTAAAATACGGTAGTTTCCCGGCCAAAACGGGAGACTTGACAGCCTGAGATGGTCAGCAGGCTGTCTCTGGCCACGCCCCCTACACCCTGGCTTTTCCAGCGTGTTCGCGAAAACGACTTCATTATTTATCGACAGACCATCATACTTTTTAGACGTTATAATAACAACACTCTATTGATCCCCCTCTTACTGTCCATGATACACAATGACGAGACACATGTTCACTAATGACGAGAACTATTCTATTTTTCATGCCGGGTCCTTCAAATCTTACTGTTGCTGTGGTGTACGTACATCTTCTAGTAGACCTTCTGAGGGTACTTCACGCATTCTTGGTCGGAGGGTCCAGGTTTCCAGCTTAGCTTATTTCTTATTTCTCAGGTCAGCTGCTCTTGTATTCAGCCTACTAATATATATGGGGCTTGGTACCCAATCTCGGAATGTGGGGATGATGATATCTCCCCCCTGACCTGTCGTCCTGGCTCCCCCTTGTCGTAGCAATCGTGTTGTACCTCATCAATCTCTAGTTGTGATAGCAGTTGTTTCTGGCCACAACCGGGATTCGAACCCCGGTCTCCCGTGTGAAAGGCGGCGATCTTACCACTACACTATCCAGCAACTATATAATACAATATATAAAAAATATAATATAAATATAATATAAATATATAAAATATATAAAATATATTTTTGGCCACAACCGGGATTCGAACCCCGGTCTCCCGTGTGAAAGGCGGCGATCTTGTTCCGCACTTGTAACATGCACCCATGATTTGGAACAGCAGCATACCTGTCAAGGTTTGGATTTGAAAATAAAGGAAATTTTCCGGCACCCGCCGTGAGCCATCCCACCACCGCAACCAGGCTCCAGTATCCCTTACATTTTAAGACAGGAAATATAAAATAATATAAATTATATAAAATATAATATAAATATAAATATATAAAATATATAAAATATATAAAATATATTTTTGGCCACAACCGGGATTCGAACCCCGGTCTCCCGTGTGAAAGGCGGCGATCTTACCACTACACTATCCAGCAACTATATAATATAAGGGAGATTTACGGGAAAATACTAATACGGGAGGACGGCGGGAAAGAGAAGTAAAATACGGTAGTTTCCCGGCCAAAACGGGAGACTTGACAGCCTGAGATGGCTGTCTCTGGCCACGCCCCCTACAGTCGGTCCGGCCCCTGGCTTTTCCAGCGTGTTCGCGAAAACGACTTCATTTATTTTCTTATTGATTTATCGACAGACCATCATACTTTTTAGACGTTATAATAACAACACTCTATTGATCCCCAAAGAGAGAAATTCTCTCCTTGCCTGCCCCCTCTTACTGTCCATGATACACAAGCACATATGTAGAAAAACGTCAGCTTGGAAGCCAAGGCTGGACTTAACCTACTCTATTCTGGTATTCTGTTCTCCCAAGTAAGGCGTGGGTTCGAATCCAACTTCCGACAAAAGTTCTTCAATCGCTACAGCACAATTTGAGCCACTTACGGCTTTAATTGCTTTGTTTTATTTTTGCGTTTCAGGCAAAACTACATAACACTTAAAGACACTACGGGCATGTAAATGGAGAACGAAATTATAGTTATACCGAATCTCCTACACACAATACCAAGGTTACCAACTATACTAACTATATATGGGGCTTGGTACCCAATCTCGGAATGTGGGGATGATGATATATATATTATATAAAATATAATATAAATATAAATATATAAAATATATAAAATATATAAAATATATTTTTGGCCACAACCGGTCAACCGGATTCGAACCCCTGCGGGCGGCGAGAATAGTTTAGCTTAACTTCCCTTAACTTTTCCCATTCATTTTCAATGGTAGTGCTTAACAGTACGGATGTAATATTCTTTCGGCCACTGGTTGATGTTTTGTCGCTGTTTCGACGCCTCCAATGACGTTTTACCCTTATCACTACCGACAGTCGACACAACTGGATTTTGGAAAAGAGCAGCAGAGAGTGAGTAGTATTTCAGTAAATTTGGTGATTCACCTAAAAGAAAAACCGCCCGGTCGAACGGAAAGGACGACTTTCCAAGGTAAACTGAACAGCAATCTTATATTTTCTTAAATATTCCGATGTATTTCACATTCCAAAATCGAACTGGATGCTGTACGTTTTACGGAGCCCCTCGCGAAGCTCTCTGTGTAATGCTGAAGTAGTTATTCACTCGCTCCATAGGTAGCATTGCTTTTGAAATATTTAATAATTAATATTCAATTTTTAATGCACAATTTAAATAAAAACATGTTTGACTTTGGAAATTAAGGCGGGTACCGTTTATAAGAATTCCACTCATCGTGAGGAATCCAAAAGTATCTTTTATTAGTGGCCCGGTAAAGCAGTACATTTATTAAGCTAGACAGTGTCCATTTATGGAAAACGAGTAATTTGCAGTAAAACGAGCATACACTGGTCAAGTAGAATGAGTCTAGGCAGATGAGACAGAATAAACTGGATTACCGTTTATAAACTAACCTTATATATATAGTGTATTATACATATACTAATTCTGCACGTTCCTATATGCAAGGTACTGTGACGGTAACTTTCCTGTAAGTCATTGATATTTAACTACAACTTTTTTATGCATATTGTTTGCTGGCATTGCCGTTAACTTGGATATTAAAGAATTCCTCACATAATCGTTAAGTATTAAACCTACTAAAGTTGTTCAAACAAACCTTGTTTTAGGTTAAAGCAAGTCAGTTAGAAGCTATTACACTTACTTTGCTACCAAATGGCAAAGGTGTCAGATCACAGAATTCTTGTTTATAATTCCATGCCCTTCTGTGTTTCTTTACGCCTGTCAACTACCACCTGTCAAAAGTGAGGATGAGAATTTGGTTGGGTTTGGAGTCCGTGCTGGCAAGACCTGGAAGGATATTTGGGACAGTAGGGATGATGGGTATGAGGCTGTTATCCTCAAACAACAATGCGTACCAGGCAGCAAAATGTACCGACTACAGCAGTACCTGAGGCTGAAGCACAGCAATCTTCAGATGACACTGGAGGCTTCTGCTCCCTCAAGACCAGCACTTCCAGACACTTCTACTAATCCTCCAGGTTGGCTGACAGTTTCATATATGTGGTTCTGTGCATTGATTATGTCTTTTATTCATATCTATTTTGTTTTATAGAAATAGAGGAAGATGAGGAATTGGAGAGGATGATGCTTTGTTGGTCCCCTTCCAAAACCGAAGGCCCGATGAGTGAGAATCTCATATGCATGCACACACACAAACAGTCACTCTTCAGGATTCAGTATAAATTAAGGAATCAATATTATTTGTGGTTCATTTGTGGTTTTTTCACTTTGCTTTCAGGTTTGCAAGTTGTTGGAGTCCATGATGCTAAAGGTTCTTTCCCTTCAATTATGGAGGATAATTCTGGATGTCATGATCAGAATTTTTCATCCAAGTTCTTTATTATTCATCTTGTTTTGGCCACGTTCAGGCCCGTTTTGATGCCTGTGTTCTGTTTGTTCCATTGTTCAAGACTATGCAGCCAGAGATGACCTGGAGGGAGTTTCAAAAATCTCCTTTTTATGAGGCTGAAAAGCAGCGTTGGTCAGCGGAGAGAAAAAAGTAACACACTACCTGCTACTTCAAGAGCAGCGTTATTTGTAAAAATTGTAAATGTTTTCCATATACACTCTGTCCACTTTATTAAGAACAGCTATTTTGTGTCTGGGCTCATTTTTCACTGACAAATAATGCATGGCAACAGGTGGGTTACAATCAGATTGTAAAAATTGCCGCTGTTAGGTAGGTTTTCTTAAAGAAGTGGCAAGCATAGTTTTTTTTTAAAACAAAAAAAGTAAAGATTGTTTTATATTCTTTATAGTTCAGTATTGTTTGAATATACACTTGCAGCATTTTAACATATGGTTAATATGTTCCTTGTTTGTTCCTGATTCTCTAAGGTCATAAATTATCCCTGAGCATCTCTCAAAGTGTGGGGCAGTTACCCCAATGGCTAAATTCCCCATCGTGACCCTTTCAGATCTGTCCTATTAATCATTCCCTATCCACTGGCTAAATCTCTCTTGTCTCATCACCACCTCAACCAGTGTGGTGAGTCTAAGAAAGTGTTACGGCGTCAGTCAGGAGTTTTGGGCACACCTACCTATAGAATTGTTTCTTTGTACTATTCTTTACATTTTGTAATATTTATAAAGACATCATAACTATAAAGTAATACACATGGAATTATGCACTACTCAGAAAAGTTATTTAAAAAAAATAATTTGTTGGGGGGGACAATTCTGTTGGAACTCAGAAGGTTGCCGGTTCAAATCCCAGGGCTGGCCGAGTGATCCCACCATTGGGCCCTTGAGCAAGGCCCTTAACCCCAGCTGCTCCAGGGACTGACTGATCCTGCTTTCTACTTTATACTAGTTTAATGAGGTGGCCTCCTGGAATGCTTTTCCAGCTCTCCTGAAGGAGCCGTCTCATATATGCTGAGCACTCAGCCGATTTTCTTTAACTCTCTGGTCAGACTCCTTGAAAAACATTTCTACTGGGTTTAGCTCAAGTATCCAGGTAATATGACCCAGTCCCTTTGTAGGCAGAGTGGTGTGTCCAAATTACTGACTGGTACTGTATGTCTAACTATCTGACAGTTGTTAAAATGCTGCAGCATCACTGTTAGTATTGTCATAACAATGCTATTTTTAATTATGCTTTTTGTTTTGATTCAGGATTCAATGAGTCATTTGTTAACATGCTACAAAATGCATGCATTAACACTGCTGTTTAAGAAAATTAATCATTTCATCTATTTAATATTTGACATACACTACCGTTCAATTATATACCCTGTGACAAGACTTGATTGGGGTCAGTTTTATCCTACAAAAGGATAATGACCCAAACCAAACCTCCAAAATGTGTTAGCAATATTTAAAGAATAAGCAGTCAGACATACCAGGAGATTGATGCAGAGGACTGCCAGTTGCTGATAATAGGCCTCTATATGTAGATGTGGATAAAATTTTGTGAATTGCATGAAAATGTGTTTTTCTTTGGAAAACAAAGAAATTTGCATGTGATCCCAAACTTTTGAGCGGTAATGTATATCTTGGGGGTGGCATGGTGGTGCAGTGGTTAGCACTGTTGCCTCACACCTCTGGGACCCAGGTTTGAGTCGCCGCCTGTGTCACATGTGTGTGGAGTTTGCATGTTCTCCCCATGTCGTCGTGGGGGGTACTCCGGTTTCCCCCCACAGTCCAAAAACATGCTGAGGCTAATTGGAGTTGCTAAATTGCCCATAGGTGTGCATGTGAGAGTGAATGGTGTGTGAGTGTGCCCTGCGATGGGCTGGCCCCCCATCCTGGGTTGTTCCCTGCCTCGTGCCCATTGCTTCCGGGATAGGCTCCGGACCCCCGTGACCCAGTAGAATAAGCGGTTTGGAAAATGGATGGATGGATGGATGTATATCTTATCATACCCCTGAGTATGAGAACCTGAGTACTTGTCTCTTTCTGTGTAAATAGACTCAATAAACAATACATTTTATTCATAACTGTCTATGTCTGTTTAATTACCACAGCGACATAAATAAATAAATAAATAAAATTGTAACCATAGTTTTAAGCTGTTTATTAAATACATCAATATCAAGAAAACGAAGAATAATGGATGAATGTGATTACAAGAAATGGAGAAATTTGTTCATGCTTTTTTGAAAACATGCCTCAAAATGATTAGCATTTCAATCTAACTTGAAATGTATCAGAAAAAAAATCATTAACGGAGATTTTGCAGCGCCGGGGAGGGTCTCTTCGCTTCGCAAAAAAAATCCTTCAATTTCATTGGCTGCCACTGTGTTATGGCTATACGCGACCGGCCCCGCTGGGTCTCCCGTGTGAAAGGCGGCGATCTTACCACTACACTATCCAGCAACTATATAATATAAGGGAGATTTACGGGAAAATACTAATACGGGAGGACGGCGGGAAAGAGAAGTAAAATACGGTAGTTTCCCGGCCAAAACGGGAGACTTGACAGCCTGAGATGGCTGTCTCTGGCCACGCCCCCTACAGTCGGTCCGGCCCCTGGCTTTTCCAGCGTGTTCGCGAAAACGACTTCATTATTTATCTGATTGATTTATCGACAGACCATCATACTTTTTAGACGTTATAATAACAACACTCTATTGATCCCCCTCTTACTGTCCATGATACACAATGACGAGACACATGTTCACTAATGACGAGAACTATTCTATTTTTCATGCCGGGTCCTTCAAATCTTACATTTACAAATCTTGTTCTTGTTCTCTGCTTTCTCGTTCCCGTAGATATATATTATTATACGGAGATTTACGGAGTCTTCAAAGACGGTCCGGCTCCAGCTCAAGGATCACTGTTGCTGTGGTGTAGATCAGCTGATCTGTTTCCAGCTTAGCTTATTTCTTATTTCTCAGGTCAGCTGCTCTTGTATTCAGCCTACTAATATATATGGGGCTTGGTACCCAATCTCGGAATGTGGGGATGATGATATATATATTATATAAAATATAATATAAATATAAATATAAATATATAAAATATATAAAATATATTTTTGGCCACAACCGGGATTCGAACCCCGGTCTCCCGTGTGAAAGGCGGCGATCTTACCACTACACTATCCAGCAACTATATAATATAAGGGAAAATACGGGAAAATACTAATACGGGAGGACGGCGGGAAAGAGAAGTAAAATACGGTAGTTTCCCGGCCAAAACGGGAGACTTGACAGCCTGAGATGGCTTTTCCAGCGAAAACGACTTCATTATTTATCTGATTGATTTATCGACAGACCATCATACTTTTTAGACGTTATAATAACAACACTCTATTGATCCCCCTCTTACTGTCCATGATACACAATGACGAGACACATGTTCACTAATGACGAGAACTATTCTATTTTTCATGCCGGGTCCTTCAAATCTTACTGTTGCTGTGGTGTAGATCAGCTGATCTGTCTTCTACGTACATCTTCTAGTAGACCTTCTGAGGGTACTTCACGCATTCTTGGTCGGAGGGTCCAGGTTTCCAGCTTAGCTTATTTCTTATTTCTCAGGTCAGCTGCTCTTGTATTCAGCCTACTAATATATATGGGGCTTGGTACCCAATCTCGGAATGTGGGGATGATGATATCTCCCCCCTGACCTGTCGTCCTGGCTCCCCCTTGTCGTAGCAATCGTGTTGTACCTCATCAATCTCTAGTTGTGATAGCAGTTGTTTCTGGCCACAACCGGGATTCGAACCCCGGTCTCCCGTGTGAAAGGCGGCGATCTTGTTCCGCACTTGTAACATGCACCCATGATTTGGAACAGCAGCATACCTGTCAAGGTTTGGATTTGAAAATAAAGGAAATTTTCCGGCACCCGCCGTGAGCCATCCCACCACCGCAACCAGGCTCCAGTATCCCTTACATTTTAAGACAGGAAATATAAAATAATATAAATTATATAAAATATAATATAAATATAAATATATAAAATATATAAAATATATAAAATATATTTTTGGCCACAACCGGGATTCGAACCCCGGTCTCCCGTGCGAAAGGCGGCGATCTTACCACTACACTATCCAGCAACTATATAATATAAGGGAGATTTACGGGAAAATACTAATACGGGAGGACGGCGGGAAAGAGAAGTAAAATACGGTAGTTTCCCGGCCAAAACGGGAGACTTGACAGCCTGAGATGGCTGTCTCTGGCCACGCCCCCTACAGTCGGTCCGGCCCCTGGCTTTTCCAGCGTGTTCGCGAAAACGACTTCATTTATTTTCTTATTGATTTATCGACAGACCATCATACTTTTTAGACGTTATAATAACAACACTCTATTGATCCCCAAAGAGAGAAATTCTCTCCTTGCCTGCCCCCTCTTACTGTCCATGATACACAAGCACATATGTAGAAAAACGTCAGCTTGGAAGCCAAGGCTGGACTTAACCTACTCTATTCTGGTATTCTGTTCTCCCAAGTAAGGCGTGGGTTCGAATCCAACTTCCGACAAAAGTTCTTCAATCGCTACAGCACAATTTGAGCCACTTACGGCTTTAATTGCTTTGTTTTATTTTTGCGTTTCAGGCAAAACTACATAACACTTAAAGACACTACGGGCATGTAAATGGAGAACGAAATTATAGTTATACCGAATCTCCTACACACAATACCAAGGTTACCAACTATACTAACTATATATGGGGCTTGGTACCCAATCTCGGAATGTGGGGATGATGATATATATATTATATAAAATATAATATAAATATAAATATATAAAATATATAAAATATATAAAATATATTTTTGGCCACAACCGGTCAACCGGATTCGAACCCCTGCGGGCGGCGAGAATAGTTTAGCTTAACTTCCCTTAACTTTTCCCATTCATTTTCAATGGTAGTGCTTAACAGTACGGATGTAATATTCTTTCGGCCACTGGTTGATGTTTTGTCGCTGTTTCGACGCCTCCAATGACGTTTTACCCTTATCACTACCGACAGTCGACACAACTGGATTTTGGAAAAGAGCAGCAGAGAGTGAGTAGTATTTCAGTAAATTTGGTGATTCACCTAAAAGAAAAACCGCCCGGTCGAACGGAAAGGACGACTTTCCAAGGTAAACTGAACAGCAATCTTATATTTTCTTAAATATTCCGATGTATTTCACATTCCAAAATCGAACTGGATGCTGTACGTTTTACGGAGCCCCTCGCGAAGCTCTCTGTGTAATGCTGAAGTAGTTATTCACTCGCTCCATAGGTAGCATTGCTTTTGAAATATTTAATAATTAATATTCAATTTTTAATGCACAATTTAAATAAAAACATGTTTGACTTTGGAAATTAAGGCGGGTACCGTTTATAAGAATTCCACTCATCGTGAGGAATCCAAAAGTATCTTTTATTAGTGGCCCGGTAAAGCAGTACATTTATTAAGCTAGACAGTGTCCATTTATGGAAAACGAGTAATTTGCAGTAAAACGAGCATACACTGGTCAAGTAGAATGAGTCTAGGCAGATGAGACAGAATAAACTGGATTACCGTTTATAAACTAACCTTATATATATAGTGTATTATACATATACTAATTCTGCACGTTCCTATATGCAAGGTACTGTGACGGTAACTTTCCTGTAAGTCATTGATATTTAACTACAACTTTTTTATGCATATTGTTTGCTGGCATTGCCGTTAACTTGGATATTAAAGAATTCCTCACATAATCGTTAAGTATTAAACCTACTAAAGTTGTTCAAACAAACCTTGTTTTAGGTTAAAGCAAGTCAGTTAGAAGCTATTACACTTACTTTGCTACCAAATGGCAAAGGTGTCAGATCACAGAATTCTTGTTTATAATTCCATGCCCTTCTGTGTTTCTTTACGCCTGTCAACTACCACCTGTCAAAAGTGAGGATGAGAATTTGGTTGGGTTTGGAGTCCGTGCTGGCAAGACCTGGAAGGATATTTGGGACAGTAGGGATGATGGGTATGAGGCTGTTATCCTCAAACAACAATGCGTACCAGGCAGCAAAATGTACCGACTACAGCAGTACCTGAGGCTGAAGCACAGCAATCTTCAGATGACACTGGAGGCTTCTGCTCCCTCAAGACCAGCACTTCCAGACACTTCTACTAATCCTCCAGGTTGGCTGACAGTTTCATATATGTGGTTCTGTGCATTGATTATGTCTTTTATTCATATCTATTTTGTTTTATAGAAATAGAGGAAGATGAGGAATTGGAGAGGATGATGCTTTGTTGGTCCCCTTCCAAAACCGAAGGCCCGATGAGTGAGAATCTCATATGCATGCACACACACAAACAGTCACTCTTCAGGATTCAGTATAAATTAAGGAATCAATATTATTTGTGGTTCATTTGTGGTTTTTTCACTTTGCTTTCAGGTTTGCAAGTTGTTGGAGTCCATGATGCTAAAGGTTCTTTCCCTTCAATTATGGAGGATAATTCTGGATGTCATGATCAGAATTTTTCATCCAAGTTCTTTATTATTCATCTTGTTTTGGCCACGTTCAGGCCCGTTTTGATGCCTGTGTTCTGTTTGTTCCATTGTTCAAGACTATGCAGCCAGAGATGACCTGGAGGGAGTTTCAAAAATCTCCTTTTTATGAGGCTGAAAAGCAGCGTTGGTCAGCGGAGAGAAAAAAGTAACACACTACCTGCTACTTCAAGAGCAGCGTTATTTGTAAAAATTGTAAATGTTTTCCATATACACTCTGTCCACTTTATTAAGAACAGCTATTTTGTGTCTGGGCTCATTTTTCACTGACAAATAATGCATGGCAACAGGTGGGTTACAATCAGATTGTAAAAATTGCCGCTGTTAGGTAGGTTTTCTTAAAGAAGTGGCAAGCATAGTTTTTTTTTAAAACAAAAAAAGTAAAGATTGTTTTATATTCTTTATAGTTCAGTATTGTTTGAATATACACTTGCAGCATTTTAACATATGGTTAATATGTTCCTTGTTTGTTCCTGATTCTCTAAGGTCATAAATTATCCCTGAGCATCTCTCAAAGTGTGGGGCAGTTACCCCAATGGCTAAATTCCCCATCGTGACCCTTTCAGATCTGTCCTATTAATCATTCCCTATCCACTGGCTAAATCTCTCTTGTCTCATCACCACCTCAACCAGTGTGGTGAGTCTAAGAAAGTGTTACGGCGTCAGTCAGGAGTTTTGGGCACACCTACCTATAGAATTGTTTCTTTGTACTATTCTTTACATTTTGTAATATTTATAAAGACATCATAACTATAAAGTAATACACATGGAATTATGCACTACTCAGAAAAGTTATTTAAAAAAAATAATTTGTTGGGGGGGACAATTCTGTTGGAACTCAGAAGGTTGCCGGTTCAAATCCCAGGGCTGGCCGAGTGATCCCACCATTGGGCCCTTGAGCAAGGCCCTTAACCCCAGCTGCTCCAGGGACTGACTGATCCTGCTTTCTACTTTATACTAGTTTAATGAGGTGGCCTCCTGGAATGCTTTTCCAGCTCTCCTGAAGGAGCCGTCTCATATATGCTGAGCACTCAGCCGATTTTCTTTAACTCTCTGGTCAGACTCCTTGAAAAACATTTCTACTGGGTTTAGCTCAAGTATCCAGGTAATATGACCCAGTCCCTTTGTAGGCAGAGTGGTGTGTCCAAATTACTGACTGGTACTGTATGTCTAACTATCTGACAGTTGTTAAAATGCTGCAGCATCACTGTTAGTATTGTCATAACAATGCTATTTTTAATTATGCTTTTTGTTTTGATTCAGGATTCAATGAGTCATTTGTTAACATGCTACAAAATGCATGCATTAACACTGCTGTTTAAGAAAATTAATCATTTCATCTATTTAATATTTGACATACACTACCGTTCAATTATATACCCTGTGACAAGACTTGATTGGGGTCAGTTTTATCCTACAAAAGGATAATGACCCAAACCAAACCTCCAAAATGTGTTAGCAATATTTAAAGAATAAGCAGTCAGACATACCAGGAGATTGATGCAGAGGACTGCCAGTTGCTGATAATAGGCCTCTATATGTAGATGTGGATAAAATTTTGTGAATTGCATGAAAATGTGTTTTTCTTTGGAAAACAAAGAAATTTGCATGTGATCCCAAACTTTTGAGCGGTAATGTATATCTTGGGGGTGGCATGGTGGTGCAGTGGTTAGCACTGTTGCCTCACACCTCTGGGACCCAGGTTTGAGTCGCCGCCTGTGTCACATGTGTGTGGAGTTTGCATGTTCTCCCCATGTCGTCGTGGGGGGTACTCCGGTTTCCCCCCACAGTCCAAAAACATGCTGAGGCTAATTGGAGTTGCTAAATTGCCCATAGGTGTGCATGTGAGAGTGAATGGTGTGTGAGTGTGCCCTGCGATGGGCTGGCCCCCCATCCTGGGTTGTTCCCTGCCTCGTGCCCATTGCTTCCGGGATAGGCTCCGGACCCCCGTGACCCAGTAGAATAAGCGGTTTGGAAAATGGATGGATGGATGGATGTATATCTTATCATACCCCTGAGTATGAGAACCTGAGTACTTGTCTCTTTCTGTGTAAATAGACTCAATAAACAATACATTTTATTCATAACTGTCTATGTCTGTTTAATTACCACAGCGACATAAATAAATAAATAAATAAAATTGTAACCATAGTTTTAAGCTGTTTATTAAATACATCAATATCAAGAAAACGAAGAATAATGGATGAATGTGATTACAAGAAATGGAGAAATTTGTTCATGCTTTTTTGAAAACATGCCTCAAAATGATTAGCATTTCAATCTAACTTGAAATGTATCAGAAAAAAAATCATTAACGGAGATTTTGCAGCGCCGGGGAGGGTCTCTTCGCTTCGCAAAAAAAATCCTTCAATTTCATTGGCTGCCACTGTGTTATGGCTATACGCGACCGGCCCCGCTGGGTCTCCCGTGTGAAAGGCGGCGATCTTACCACTACACTATCCAGCAACTATATAATATAAGGGAGATTTACGGGAAAATACTAATACGGGAGGACGGCGGGAAAGAGAAGTAAAATACGGTAGTTTCCCGGCCAAAACGGGAGACTTGACAGCCTGAGATGGCTGTCTCTGGCCACGCCCCCTACAGTCGGTCCGGCCCCTGGCTTTTCCAGCGTGTTCGCGAAAACGACTTCATTATTTATCTGATTGATTTATCGACAGACCATCATACTTTTTAGACGTTATAATAACAACACTCTATTGATCCCCCTCTTACTGTCCATGATACACAATGACGAGACACATGTTCACTAATGACGAGAACTATTCTATTTTTCATGCCGGGTCCTTCAAATCTTACATTTACAAATCTTGTTCTTGTTCTCTGCTTTCTCGTTCCCGTAGATATATATTATTATACGGAGATTTACGGAGTCTTCAAAGACGGTCCGGCTCCAGCTCAAGGATCACTGTTGCTGTGGTGTAGATCAGCTGATCTGTTTCCAGCTTAGCTTATTTCTTATTTCTCAGGTCAGCTGCTCTTGTATTCAGCCTACTAATATATATGGGGCTTGGTACCCAATCTCGGAATGTGGGGATGATGATATATATATTATATAAAATATAATATAAATATAAATATAAATATATAAAATATATAAAATATATTTTTGGCCACAACCGGGATTCGAACCCCGGTCTCCCGTGTGAAAGGCGGCGATCTTACCACTACACTATCCAGCAACTATATAATAAAAGGGAGATTTACGGGAAAATACTAATACGGGAGGACGGCGGGAAAGAGAAGTAAAATACGGTAGTTTCCCGGCCAAAACGGGAGACTTGACAGCCTGAGATGGTCAGCACGCCCCCTACACCCTGGCTTTTCCAGCGTGTTCGCGAAAACGACTTCATTATTTATCTGATTGATTTATCGACAGACTTTATTGATTTATCTACTTTTTAGACGTTATAATTGATCCCCCTCTTACTGTCCATGATACACAATGACGAGACACATGTTCACTAATGACGAGAACTATTCTATTTTTCATGCCTTCAAATCTTACATTTACAAATCTTGTTCTTGTTCTCTGCTTTCTCGTTCCCGTAGATATATATTATTATTTTTGGTCGGAGGGTCCAGGTTAGCTTATTTCTTATTTCTCAGGTCAGCTGCTCTTGTATTCAGCCTACTAATATATATGTACTTTAACACTACACTATCCAGCTAGAGATTCTTGGTCGGAGGGTCCAGGTTAGCTTATTTCTTATTTCTCAGGTCAGCTGCTCTTGTATTCAGCCTACTAATATATATGGGGCTTGGTACCCAATCTCGGAATGTGGGGATGATGATATCTCCCCCCTGACCTGTCGTCCTGGCTCCCCCTTGTCGTAGCAATCGTGTTGTACCTCATCAATCTCTAGTTGTGATAGCAGTTGTTTCTGGCCACAACCGGGATTCGAACCCCGGTCTCCCGTGTGAAAGGCGGCGATCTTACCACTACACTATCCAGCAACTATATAATACAATATATAAAAAATATAATATAAATATAATATAAATATATAAAATATATAAAATATATTTTTGGCCACAACCGGGATTCGAACCCCGGTCTCCCGTGTGAAAGGCGGCGATCTTGTTCCGCACTTGTAACATGCACCCATGATTTGGAACAGCAGCATACCTGTCAAGGTTTGGATTTGAAAATAAAGGAAATTTTCCGGCACCCGCCGTGAGCCATCCCACCACCGCAACCAGGCTCCAGTATCCCTTACATTTTAAGACAGGAAATATAAAATAATATAAATTATATAAAATATAATATAAATATAAATATATAAAATATATAAAATATATAAAATATATTTTTGGCCACAACCGGGATTCGAACCCCGGTCTCCCGTGTGAAAGGCGGCGATCTTACCACTACACTATCCAGCAACTATATAATATAAGGGAGATTTACGGGAAAATACTAATACGGGAGGACGGCGGGAAAGAGAAGTAAAATACGGTAGTTTCCCGGCCAAAACGGGAGACTTGACAGCCTGAGATGGCTGTCTCTGGCCACGCCCCCTACAGTCGGTCCGGCCCCTGGCTTTTCCAGCGTGTTCGCGAAAACGACTTCATTTATTTTCTTATTGATTTATCGACAGACCATCATACTTTTTAGACGTTATAATAACAACACTCTATTGATCCCCAAAGAGAGAAATTCTCTCCTTGCCTGCCCCCTCTTACTGTCCATGATACACAAGCACATATGTAGAAAAACGTCAGCTTGGAAGCCAAGGCTGGACTTAACCTACTCTATTCTGGTATTCTGTTCTCCCAAGTAAGGCGTGGGTTCGAATCCAACTTCCGACAAAAGTTCTTCAATCGCTACAGCACAATTTGAGCCACTTACGGCTTTAATTGCTTTGTTTTATTTTTGCGTTTCAGGCAAAACTACATAACACTTAAAGACACTACGGGCATGTAAATGGAGAACGAAATTATAGTTATACCGAATCTCCTACACACAATACCAAGGTTACCAACTTTGGTCAGCTGGCCGGAGTGAGACGTTCAATTCCCGTAAGATTTCTTTGCGCCAGCCTGAGAGTCTGAAAACACGTCACACCAGATGCATGAGAGATGGAAACCTGGGATATTCAGTCGAATCAGATCAAATATGATGCTAAGTTAGTACTAAGTTAAAATATGTTCCGCACTTGTAACATGCACCCATGATTTGGAACAGCAGCATACCTGTCAAGGTTTGGATTTGAAAATAAAGGAAATTTTCCGGCACCCGCCGTGAGCCATCCCACCACCGCAACCAGGCTCCAGTATCCCTTACATTTTAAGACAGGAAATATAAAATAATATAAATTATATAAAATATAATATAAATATAAATATATAAAATATATAAAATATATAAAATAAATTTTTGGCCACAACCGGGATTCGAACCCGTGTGAAAGGCGGCGATCTTACCACTACACTATCCAGCAACTATATAATATAAGGGAGATTTACGGGAAAATACTAATACGGGAGGACGGCGGGAAAGAGAAGTAAAATACGGTAGTTTCCCGGCCAAAACGGGAGACTTGACAGCCTGAGATGGTCAGCAGGCTGTCTCTGGCCACGCCCCCTACACCCTGGCTTTTCCAGCGTGTTCGCGAAAACGACTTCATTATTTATCGACAGACCATCATACTTTTTAGACGTTATAATAACAACACTCTATTGATCCCCCTCTTACTGTCCATGATACACAATGACGAGACACATGTTCACTAATGACGAGAACTATTCTATTTTTCATGCCGGGTCCTTCAAATCTTACATTTACAAATCTTGTTCTTGTTCTCTGCTTTCTCGTTCCCGTAGATATATATTATTATACGGAGATTTACGGAGTCTTCAAAGACGGTCCGGCTCCAGCTCAAGGATCACTGTTGCTGTGGTGTAGATCAGCTGATCTGTTTCCAGCTTAGCTTATTTCTTATTTCTCAGGTCAGCTGCTCTTGTATTCAGCCTACTAATATATATGGGGCTTGGTACCCAATCTCGGAATGTGGGGATGATGATATATATATTATATAAAATATAATATAAATATAAATATAAATATATAAAATATATAAAATATATTTTTGGCCACAACCGGGATTCGAACCCCGGTCTCCCGTGTGAAAGGCGGCGATCTTACCACTACACTATCCAGCAACTATATAATATAAGGGAGATTTACGGGAAAATACTAATACGGGAGGACGGCGGGAAAGAGAAGTAAAATACGGTAGTTTCCCGGCCAAAACGGGAGACTTGACAGCCTGAGATGGCTGTCTCTGGCCACGCCCCCTACAGTCGGTCCGGCCCCTGGCTTTTCCAGCGTGTTCGCGAAAACGACTTCATTTATTTTCTTATTGATTTATCGACAGACCATCATACTTTTTAGACGTTATAATAACAACACTCTATTGATCCCCAAAGAGAGAAATTCTCTCCTTGCCTGCCCCCTCTTACTGTCCATGATACACAAGCACATATGTAGAAAAACGTCAGCTTGGAAGCCAAGGCTGGACTTAACCTACTCTATTCTGGTATTCTGTTCTCCCAAGTAAGGCGTGGGTTCGAATCCAACTTCCGACAAAAGTTCTTCAATCGCTACAGCACAATTTGAGCCACTTACGGCTTTAATTGCTTTGTTTTATTTTTGCGTTTCAGGCAAAACTACATAACACTTAAAGACACTACGGGCATGTAAATGGAGAACGAAATTATAGTTATACCGAATCTCCTACACACAATACCAAGGTTACCAACTTTGGTCAGCTGGCCGGAGTGAGACGTTCAATTCCCGTAAGATTTCTTTGCGCCAGCCTGAGAGTCTGAAAACACGTCACACCAGATGCATGAGAGATGGAAACCTGGGATATTCAGTCGAATCAGATCAAATATGATGCTAAGTTAGTACTAAGTTAAAATATGTTCCGCACTTGTAACATGCACCCATGATTTGGAACAGCAGCATACCTGTCAAGGTTTGGATTTGAAAATAAAGGAAATTTTCCGGCACCCGCCGTGAGCCATCCCACCACCGCAACCAGGCTCCAGTATCAACAACAACAAACAAACAAATTTATTTTTATATAGCGCATTATCACAACATTACATTGTCTCAAAGCGCTTTACAGTATCCTCACCCAAAGCCCCCAGTGAGTAAGCCATAGGCGACAGTGGCAAGGAAAAACTCCCTAGAAGGAAGAAACCTTGAGAGGGACCAGACTCAAAGGGGAAGCCCATCCTCCAGGGGCCGGCAGGGATAGTCAAATAGAGAGAGGAGAGCAAGGAAGATAAGCCAATGCCGAAGCCGAGTCTTCTTCCAATTGCCAGGCAACCAGAGGTAAGGCAGCGGGTCATACATGGAAGATCAGAACGGCGAGCTGGATGCAGGGACGTCACTGGTGGTGGTCGGGTGTGCTGGATATCTTGATAGATTGAGGTCTCCAGGCATCACCCCCAGGAGGAGTAGGGGAAATAAAATGTACAATTAGGCATAGTAGAGGAGGCTATTGGCAGTGCTAAAAGCTAGGTGAGTACAATATGAAGTGCAATCTGCAAGCTCCGGCAGATATGGCTATGGCAGCATCAGTAGGAGGGAGAGGCAAGTGGGAATGCCGGCATGGGGAGTCCCTGAAATGTCAGCACTCCAGTTCCACAAGAGATTGCAAAGCTAGAGTGACAGCACTGACAATCCAGTTCATCCAAAGCCAATGGCACCGATCCCCACCCAGCTCTACACCTCACACTACAGGTCTGCCTGGGAGTGAAGAGTTAGCTAGGGCTAGAACTAGTGTCCCTATACGCTAAACTAAACAGGTGTGTTTTTAGTCTGGACTTGAGTTTTTAGTCTGGACAGAGCACGTTACTGACACACACATCTTCTTCGCAATGTTGCACACCTCTTTAAAATTTGCCTTTGTGATCTCCGATTGCCTCAATCGGACATCATTAGTGCCGACGTGGATAACTATCTGAGAGTATTTACGTTTACTTTTAGCCAGCACTTTTAAATTTGCCGAGATGTCGGTCGCTCTGGCACCCGGGAGACAATTTACAATGGTCGCTGGAGTCGCTACTCTCACGTTTCTTAGAATAGAATCACCAATTATTAGAGCACTTTCAACAGGCGTCTCAGTGGGAGTTTCACTGAGTGGGGAGAACCTGTTGGAAACGCGGATAGGCGAATGGTGCCGGTGTAAGTTTGGTTTGGATTTGCGACTATGCCGCCGGGTCGTCACCCACTCGCCTTGCTGCGAAGGCTCTGCTGCCGGAGCAGGGGGAGACTTACTGGCTATCGCGGACATATCCGGAGCCGCTAATACTGAGTCAATAAAACTCTCATTCTCCTGAATGTTATGTAACGTCCGGATACGTCCCTCTAACACTACAATCTTCTCCGTCAGTCTAGCGACTAACTGACACTTCTCACATGTATAAATACCGCTAATGACTGGAGAAGAATAGCTAAACATATTACACTCAGAACACGGAACAGTAGACATGGCGTTGTACTTACGTAAACTGAGGCTGTAAGGCTGGAAGCACCTTCTTAATTGAACGAAGATCGTGGGTCGGTACTTGCGTAGGTGATTAATCCGTCGGGGTCTGGGAAATTTTATTTATTTATTTTGGAGGATTATTAATCTTGCGAAGCTTTTTCCCAATGACTTAACTCGAATTATTATTTAGGTGATATCTATGGTTTCAAAGTTCGCGCGCTAGCAGTCAGTATCACTCTCGCAGGAAACAGGAAACAACGGAAATGACCATGTGTATCCCTTACATTTTAAGACAGGAAATATAAAATAATATAAATTATATAAAATATAATATAAATATAAATATATAAAATATATAAAATATAAAATAACCATTTGTCATTTATTTTCTATTAATTTTTCATGTTCACTCATGCGGCTCTGTCATTCACTAATGACTTGGATTTTTCATGCCGACTGACATCGTTCCTTCCCCGTGGGAGACAAATCTTACAGAACGCGTGACCCATCCTGCTCCTCTTCAGGAAAGTAAATTCGTCATCTTCGTCATCACCCCTTAAAACAATTACTGAAGCGAGACGGCGCACGCGTTACGGCGACAGATTTAAATTGTGAGTGCACTATATCTCGTCGCAAATGGTGCTTAACCACGGCGGGTCTCAAGCACAGGAGACTCCCAATTTCTAAATGACACACACTTGGCTCACAGCGCAAAGTTGTGTTAAACTTGCTTTGTCTAAAGCAGGCACACACATACGAGTATGATCCTGATAGGTAACTAAGCTATCGGTCTTATGTCCAAGCGCAACATAATTTAGGTTAGAACCTCATAACAAGTATTCCCGTTCGCTAATAGAGAGATCTCTCCCAGGATATATAGAAACGGAGACACTCGTCCGAATTGAACCTGGAAACAAAGCGCTACATCTGAGAATCTCGTCAGACATAGGGTTAAAGTTTACTGCAGTTTAATACGAAAGAACTACAATGAAATCACCGAAAATAAAACAAAATAATATAACTACTAATAATAGAAATAAAAATAACTATAATAAGCCCATATGATCCCGCTTAAATGCCTTCAGATTGCCATGAGTGCGACTTTTGCAACCAGTTGACAGTAGCGCTTCTTCACTGCACGTTCGGTCATAAAAAGTTTAAATTGTGTGCTCAGAATAAGTTTAAACCTTGTGCCTTGTGATTATTAACCAATTTTTATGCTGAATGGTCGGCTCAAACTCAATTGCGAAACACCGTGAGTCTGTTAATGTGTGACTTAAATGGAACTCATTAATAACCAGTATCACGTAATAACCTGGGTTAGAATAGAAGGCTTGTCCAACGAGCTGCGTCACCAGGTAATGTAAACGATCGGTAGCGAAGCTCCCCTCACGGCCAATGAGAGAGAGTCTCGCGATATTTCAGGCGAATTTGAGGTTTCAGAGCGTAGATCGCACAGGCAGGGATTCTTGTGAGCACTCAATGAACGGAGGCTGAAGTTGTGTAAAAGACATGCATTTATTCCTATAACTAACATAAGACAGACATTACACCTAACAAACAATAAACACGAAATAACGGAGTGGACACAAACAATGTAATCATGAAAATGCAATGACCAGATTTAAAATGAGTAACCTTAAAAGGGAAAATACTGTTCTGCAAAGCAAGCAATTTGTGGAAATACTGTCCTAAAGTAATATAGCAGGTGAATAGGAGTTTAGGTTGTTATAAATGAAAGGAAGTTTGTTTACTTGGTTGCAGAGTGGGGGGGGGGGGGGTCTTGGCAGTTGGTTGCGGAGGCTGATGAGCTGATGGGTGATGGCACTCAGGGAGGCGCGGTGTTTGCAGCGGTTGTTGGAGTGGAGCCCCTCTGATTCCCTCTCCTGGTGAAGCTTGGGCTTGGTTGCAGTTCTCTGTCCAGCTGGGTCTTCACTGATAGGCTTCAGGAGGGCTTCTTGTGGGCTTCTCTTCTCTTGGGCTGATGTTCTCTGCCTCTCTTCGTGCTGATGGTCTTTTGTTTTCTCCTCCCTTCTGTTTCTCCTCTCCTGGCTTTGTTCTGAGGTGCCAGGTTTTATAGTGTAAAGTTCGTGAATAGGAGTGACCAGGAATTCGACTCCTGGACCAATGGCTGACCATCCATTTGGCGGGCTTTCGGAAGGGGGTCTGTATCAGTCCTTTTGAGATTTATGACCAGAGTGATTTCCCTTGTATTGATGATTTTCGTTAGGCTGGTGTAACTTTTGATATATTCACTTTCGTGGTAACCACTGACCAGATTTGGAAACTGGAGTGATTTTCCATCGGTTTGATACCAAACATGCCATAGCAGCCTAGCGGTTCACACCTCATACCATCTGTAATGATTAATTAATGATTACTTATATTATGTCGTTATGTTATATTACTCACACCTTATTTTATGCCTCACAATCTATATAATTGTAAATATACTGTGTAGCTGCTGGCGCGTTCCAAACTAAATCTCATTGTACTTACAATGTCAATAAAAACATCCATCCATCCATCTAGGCAGGCCAGTGTCGCCTCCATCCTTCCTGAAGTCAGTGATTCCTTTGTCTTTGTGCTGTTTAGTGCCAAATTGTTTGCTGAACTCCAACCTATCAGTTTCTGGACCTCATCTCTGTAAGCTGACTCATAAGAACCAAAGAGATTTACAAATGAGAGGAGGCCATTCGGCCCATCAAGCTCCTTTGAGGAGAACTTAGCTAATAGCTCAAAAATCTTATCTAGCTCTGATTTAAAAGAACCCAGGGTTTTAGCTTGTGTTACAATAACAGGAAGACTATTCCATACTCTATCTACACGCTGTGTACAGAAATGCTTCATCAAATTCGTTTTAAAATGTTCTCCAGCTAATTTCCACTTATGGCCACGAGTTCTGGTATTTAAACTAACATTGAAATAGCCATTTGGCTGAACAGCATCCAGACCTGTTAGAATCTTAAACACCTGGATTATGTCCCCCCTTAGTCTCCTTTGCTCGAGGCTAAACAGATTCAGCTCAGCTAACCTCTCCTCATTAGACATTCCTCTAAGACCAGGAATCATTCTCGTTGCCCTACGTTGCACCTTTTCCAAGGCAGCAATGTCCTTCTTAAGGTATGGTAACCAAACCCGCACACAATATTCTAGGTGGGGTCTTACCAAGGAATTATATTATCGTAGCATCACTTGCCTTGTCTTAAACTCCACACACCTAGAGATGCAATGTGCCTTCTCGCGTGGTGTTCCTGCAGAGGGAGTCTGTGAGTGCTGGAGATTGGGGGAGGGGGCAGTGTGGCTATGTCTGCTCTGTGTTCCTCCAGACGAGCAAAGAAGCTGTTTAGCTCCTTTGCTAAAAGGGCGTTGCTGTTAACAGTGACGGTGTTGTTGCCTTTGAAGTTTGTAATGTGTTGTATTCCCTGCCACACCCACTGTGGGTTGTTGTATGTGAAGTAGACCTCTATTTTCTGTTTCTCTGCCTGCCTGGCAACCTTGATGCCCCTATTCAGGTTAGCTCTGGCTGCACTCTGTGTTCTTGACTGCGCTGTCTTGTCCTGTAGTATTGTATTGTTGCTCTTGTGTTTATCTTGCACTTTCTCCCTCTGTTTGTGCTCCTTTCACTCTGTATAGTTCTATCTTGCCCGCACTTGTGTCATCTTGTGTTGTTTCTGTTTTTCTTCTTTGTGTTGCACCGTGGTCCAGGAGGAACAATGTTTCCTTTCACTGTGTACTGTGTATATTGCTGAAATAACAATAAACCCACTTGACCACCTGCCTCAATTCATCCTGAAGAGTTTTCCAATGTTGTTCAAAGGTCTGTTTGTTTCGAGTGAAGGACACGCCCCTGGACGTGCTGGATAAGGGGACCACAGATCAGTGTCCTCAGTCCTGCTTCTCCCTTCAAAGCTGAGAGGAAGATGACCCGCCTGCTGCTTCTGGTTTTGGCTTATGGAGCTCTGCTTATCTCCACAGAGGCCCAGCAAGATTACCACAGTCTCCCTGCACTCACAAGACGGCCATTAAACTCGCAGTCGAAAATGCTCATCAAGGAACCCGTCAGCACATGAATTTCTATAACATCCAGGGCCGTCCGAAGGTAACTGCTGAGAAAGTGTTTACAAAAGTGTGAAACTTTCATCATCTGCAAGCTGAACTAATGAGTATCACATTGATTTTGATGTTTTAATTTCAATGCATATGATGCTTAATGTCTCTTCACAATGAAAGTGATGGTTGTATATCTCAGCCCTGGTCAATTTTACCTTCTCACAGTTTCTCTCTGAATCTGCTGCAGTCAAGTCTGTGACAGTTTGCCATTTTTTGGGTGATTATTGTTTGTTATATTGCCTTTAAAACAGTTGTAGGCAATTTTGTATATAACGTGTTTATGTGATTTAGATCAGCAGTGAATACATTGACATTGAGATTCTCTTGAGAGCAACAAAATGTCCAAAGTCAACTGCAACAGACCATCGGGCTGACTGTATTTTCATGGACAAGAGGGTAAGTAAAGAGTCACTGTGACTGTGAGCATTGGACATATCAGTTAGCAAATTAATTTAGGTTCATGTTAACTTTTTTGATGCCCTGCGGGGGAAAGTTAGCCAACAATAAAGTAACAAATACATAGGTGGCCTCAAAGAGCCAGTTCCTTCACCTTATTCTCAAATTTTAGTAGGTTTACAGGCTTAAAGGCTGGATTACCAGGCAGAAGCAAATGCTAATCATCTGAGGGGTGACCTGTAGATTATGCTTCGAGCTATGAACCCTAGCTGGCCTTATTTAAAGACCTGTGGGCTGTACTACAAAGCGGGTTTTACATACCCAGAGTTAACTCAATCGAGCCAGGTTAACTAAAACTCATTGTTGAAATCAGCCTTAAATGGCAGTGTGGTGTTTTGTGGTGAAAGGGCAGGACTTAACTCTTGTTTTAATTAGAAAGCCAGTAATTAAACCTGGTCAGAGCAGGGTAGATGTGCAGTGTGAATTACCCTTTAAATTTACCTCTTTAAATAGTGAACTACAGGACCACTTAGCTTGATCGGAGGACAGTATTTTAATACAGAGCAGTGTTCAGTTAAACGGGATTTGTTGTTCATACTTTTAGATGAACTTGCTTTGTATAATATAGCCTTATGGTGACCCTGCTTTGGAAGCTCTTTCCTCTAAAATTGTTCTGTGTCATTAAACCCTGCACTCCAGCAGCTCTGCCTTAAATCATTAGATATATCTTTACTACACCTTCTCTCACTGTATTTATTGCCCACCACTCTTTAAATACTGTTTTTGTGTGTCTGTGTGTTTTTGCAGCCATTCATTAACTGTAGAGTTTGCAGCAGACGGTCTGGTAATGATCTTACACATCCATCAAATGACTGTGTACCAAACAAGAAAGTGGATGAAGTAAGTGTAGAGAGTCTTAGCATTATGGAAATGTAACAGGTGTGTGAATTGTGTCTAAACATGTGGTTAAACTTTGATTGTGTTTGTACATGCAAAAATTTGATCAGAGTACTGTTTATTAATGACAATGTTACTTTTAATCTGAACAACAGTGGCAGCACCAAGGAAAAGCTTGGGGGGGGGGGCTCTAGCTCCTCCTCCAATGACCATAGTACCCCCACAGCACCCCCAAAATATTGGTTTCATTTTTTCTTTAACTATCTGTAAAATCTGTATATTGTGTAAGACATTTTTGCGGTTTTTACAGCATACTTGTAGTGTATTTTTTCTTCAAAGTACACATAGAGGCTCTGTGAGCTAGACGTTAGAATTTCATATTTTATCCTATTTTATCCATGCTGTAGCTTATCGTGCTGTGTGCTTCTATACACCATCTACATAAGCTGAAAAGCTAAAGCACCCGGTCTAAATAATCTCACTCCCCTATAGCACCTGTAGCATTAAGTCACTGGCGCTGCCACTGCTGAATAAACGACTCCAATCTGACTAAACCGCTTAACTTTTCCTCCCCATGTTACATTTCAGGACAAACGACGTAATATGTGTCCTTCTGATAAACCTCTTCTCAGACCTAAAACTGCCTTGGCTTCCAAGGACACTAAAGAAGCTGAAGGAGACCGTCTGGCTGTTTCTGATGGCTGATGGTCCTGCAATGTGGACCAGAGGAGGAAACTGGGAGGGAAAATGCTTTGCTTTATATCATGCCCACCCAAAGCCCCCAGTGAGTAAGCCATAGGCGCCGATAGCATGGAAAAACTCCCAAGAAGGAAGAAACCTTGGGAGGGACCAAACTCAAAGGGGGAGCCCATCCTCCTGGGGCCGGCAAAGTGTAGGTGCAGGATCACAAAAAAACTTGACGAGAGAAACGAGAGAATTCGACTGTCCCTCACAAAAACTGTAAAGTTTTAGTGGCTAAATTGCTTTTTCTATGCCTTTTCAAACAGGAGGAGATTTGTTTGGCTATACGTAGAAATTTTCTATACAATTTAGACAGCACAGAATCATTAACCTACTTTAATGCATTTATTAATACAACCACATATTTCACACATTTTGACATCAGTCATGCAGTGAAGATACAGTCTCTTTATTTCTTGACGCCAACCCTCCCCATTAATCCGGGCTTGGGACCGACACCTAGTTGAGCTGGCTTTCTCCCTTAAGTGGCTGGGTTAGGCTAAACTATGTACATATTTATGAAGACTACTATAAATTTATAAAGACCTCCCTAAATATGTAGTCTAACAAAACGCAGTTTAAAGAAGGTAGCCTACCTGGTAAACAAAGAAATTAAAAGGCCCACAGCATATAATCGGGCTATATCCAAGCAGTTTTTAAGAACGTAACCTACATGGCGAAATTGAATTACTTTCTGGACCAACAAACGCAACCAGACATGAACATTATGCACCTTCCTAGTCTTGATGTATGTCGTCATACAGATGAGGACGTTAAGGCAGCCTTTAGGTCCGACCCATCATGCACTGCAGTTTTTTGCAAATTCCTCAGATGGAAAACCATTAAATACCTCTTCTATTACCTTATATTACCTTATATTCATGTAATAAATATACAAATATCAATTAGTTGGAAATCAGCCAGACAGACGTAATTACTACAAATGGTTTCCACTGTATTTGTGACTCTGAGTGCCGCAGGCTTGGATGCAGTGCCGCACCATTTTGTAAGTAAATTAATAAATATTAATGAGACATCACCTACCACCCTGCAAAAAAGAAATTTGCCGCTCGTCCCCCTGCACATGAACCAACATGGCTGTGTCAACCAGCGGAGCTCCGGAGCCTCTGGAGAAACACGCGGCAAAAAAGGCTCGCATACGGTCTTCCAGAGTTTGGGAATACTTCAGTCATGACACCTTTTCTGCGCCTCTACTGTAGCTGGCGTTAATGACGCTGTTTCAGCCATTTTATATTTTCTGTTTACTTATTCTGTCATGTAAGACTGAGACAAATTATCGTTTACGACTATTCTTACACACTGTAGCCTGACTTGCTGACTTAAGTAAGCTTAACTATAAGCTACCTTTGCTAGTGTTTGTGAATAACATGTTTCTCTAGTTATGAAATTATTCCATGTTTTAGCATCTGTTTCAACATTAAAGTCAAATTGGTATATTGAAATATGTAAAAACTATTGAACTATTAGCTTAAGTCTAACATAGAAAATCCTACTGAATCTCTTAAGATTTTCCTTTTTTGTTAATGCACTAATGTTTAAGAAGTGTCTTAAATTGAATTTCAGATTTGTGTGTGGGTGGGAGTGGGTGAATTGTATTAAATTCATACATTCATTCTTTTGGCTCAGACATTACTGACCTAAAACAAATTGAGGCATTGGGTAAGTGCTTAAATTAGCTACTAAATGGCAAAAAATATTCTAAATATCACATTTTCCATTCTTCGGTATAATTTTAATGAATCACCTATGCTGCCAAACATTAACGCATAGATTGTCACAACACTCTATGTTTTAGTTCTTCTTTATGTGTATAGGACGGTGTGATGGTTCTGGTGGTGGGTGTGGCCGACGCTGCTCGCGATGTTTGGCTATGCTGCAGTCCCAGGGACCAAGTTGGAACACATTTCCACCTTCAAGCTTAGGTGGAAAAACGGCACCGAGACCCAGCAGCAGGACAACTTCTTGTCCAGACAACCAGCCCTGCTTCATCATTGAAGTAAGCCCTGTGAACAGGAGCGAGATGTACATCTGCAGTGGATGTTATAGCGGAAAGAACATCCCCATCCTCACGTCTGCCGGAGTGCCCCCTCAAGTGGGTGTGTGACTTAACTCGATGGATGAATTGGACAGAATGTACTGTTACTAGAGGTCGACCGATATGGGTTTTTCAAGTCAAGGGTCAGGCGATGGCCGATATATGCTGCTGATTTTTTTTGGCCGATAATTGGACGTTTTCCCCTCTATTTGCATGGTAAAATATCACACTAATAATAACAAACGATACACAAAATTTCTCAATTTAGCATTTATTGAATACTCAACTTGGAAACAATAACACATTTATAAACAATAAAAATAGCAGCATCAGAATCTCTGTTAGTGCACAATATAGCAGCAAACTCCTCATGTTTGACGGAAGGAAATTTGTAAACAATACAAAAAGGAATAAGCATGTTATCTTTAGTTGTAATCCCACTTCCAGTCCCTGAGTCTTACTCACCACACTCATACTTCACAGCAAACAGACAGCAGTTAATTAACCAGAAGAGAAAAATGCAAAAACACAACAGAACTTGTAAATAATAACAAACTAATAGACAATAAAAATAGCAGCATCAGAATCTCTATTAGTGCCAAATATAGCAGCAAACTCCTCATGTCTGACGGAAGGAAAATTTGTAAATACACAAAGGAATGAGCACATCTTCAGTTTTAATCCCATTTCCAGTCCCTGAGTCTTCCTCATCCCACAAGCAGGCAAGGCATGTCACCCCGGTTGTGTGACACTTATTTTATATAATAAAATAAGTGCCCCCTGCGGCCCCAGAGCCCGAGCAGCCGTCTCCGCTGCCTGCAGCTACCGCGCCCACGTCCGAGGCGCTTTCCCTGCCTGCAGCTCCCGGGCAGGCGCCCCCTCTGCAGCCTGCAGCTCCAGTCCCTGGCCCCACTCCAGTCCCTTCTCCCCCTGTGACTCTGGTACCCTCACCCCGACGAGCCCGACCCCGGCCGCAGGTCCTTATGTCTGTGTCCCATAAGGGGAGAGGACACAGACGCACGGCTGGGGTCCCACCCGCCCAGCCCCCTGGCTCGCCCTCCCTCGCCGGCGCTAGGGCTTGGTCGGCACCTGCGGGTCCTGGCCCTCCGGGTCGGCTGTCGTCTGCGGGTCCCCCTCCGCGGCCTCGTCGCCCTGCCTCGGTCCCTCCTCCGGCGTCTTATCGGTTGCCTGCGGGCCCCCCGACGGCGGCTCCTCATTCGCCTGCTGGTCCTCCCGCTCTGGCGTGTCGGAGGACGTCGCCGTCTGCTGCGGCTCCCCCTCTCTCCTTGCCCTCGCCAGGGTCCCTTCCAGCTCCTTCGTCCCCTTCCCTGGTCTCCCCTCCGACTCCCTCCTTCGTCCCTGCGTCTGTCCCTCACCCCGTCTCCTCGGCCCCTCCGGCTCCGGCCTCCCGGCCGCCTGCAGCCCTTCCGGCTGCCTCCCGTCGCCCGCTGGGTCTCCCTCGGGCTCCTCTTGGTTCCCCCTCCTTCTCTCCCTGGCCTCCCGTCTTTGTCCCTCCTGCCTCTGCTCCCCCTCGCTTTGTTCCTCCTGTCTCTGTCCCTCCTCTCTTTGTCCCTCGTCCCTCTGGCTTCTGCTCCTCTTTCCCCGATGTTCCCTTCGTTCACTCCCGGTCCTTTTGTCCTGCCTGTTCCCTCCGTGTCCCCCTTTCTGATCTGTTTCTCTGCCTTTCCTGTCTTATGTCAAGTCTTGTCCTGGCTCCTTCCCCTGTGCCAGTTCTGTCTGTCCGTTCTGTTCCCTGTCCCTCATTAATGAGGTTTTATATAGATATACATATATGCCCGGCTTGTCCGCTCCTCGTGTGTGCCACGCCCCCTGATTACCCACGTGTGCTTCCCTGATCGTCTCCTGCTTTGCCCGATTACTTTGATTAGTCATGACCTATTTTAAGTCCTGGTCTTACCTGTTTGCCCTGTCCGTCATTGTAGTTTGTCAATGCCTGCGTTCCGTCCTGCTCTACCCGCTCCGTTTCCCCGATTAAAGACCCGTTTTCACAAACACAAAAAAAACTATATGTATACATATACATACACTGAACAAAAATATAAACGCAACACTTTTGTTTTTGCTCCCATTTTTCATGAGATGGACTTAAAGATCTACAATTCATTCCAGATACACAATATTACCATTTCTCTCAAACATTTCTCACAAATCAGTCTAAATGTGTGATAGTGAGCACTTCTGCTTTGCTGAGATAATCCATCCCACCTCACAGGTGTGCCACATCAAGATGCTGATCTGACATCATGGGTAGTGCACAGGTGTACCTTATACTGCCCACAATAAAAGGCCACCCTGGAATGTGCAGTTTTGTCTCACAGCAAAATGCCACAGATGCCACAAGCATTGAGGGAGCGTGCAATTGGCATGCTGACAGCAGGAATGTCAACCAGATCTGTTGCTCGTGCATTGAATGTTCATTTCTCAACCATAAGCCGTCTCCAAAGGCGTTTCAGAGAATATGGCAGTACATCCAACCGGCCTCACAACCGCAGACCACGTGTAACCACACCAGCCCAGGACCTCCACATCCAGCAGGTTCACCTCCAAGATCGTCTGAGACCAGCCACTCAGACAGATGATGCACGGCCCCATGTTGCAAGGATCTGTACACAGTTCTTGGAAGCTGAAAATGTCCCAGTTCTTGCATGGCCAGCATACTCACCGGACATGTCACCCGTTGAGCATGTTTGGGATGTGCTTGACCGGCGTATACGACAGCGTGTACCAGTTCCCACTAATATCCAACAACTTCGCACAGCCATTGAAGAGGAGTGGACCAACATTCCACAGGCCACAATTGACAATCTGATAAACTCTATGCGAAGAAGATGTGTTGCATTGTATGAGGCAAATGGTGGTCACACCAGATACTGACCGGTTCTGAGTCCCCAGACCCCCAATAAAGCAAAAAACTGCACATTCCAGGGTGGCCATTTATTGTGGGCAGTATAAGGTACACCTGTGCACTACCCATGATGTCAGATCAGCATCTTGATGTGGCACACCTGTGAGGTGGGATGGATTATCTCAGCAAAGCAGAAGTGCTCACTATCACACATTTAGACTGATTTGTGAGAAATGTTTGAGAGAAATGGTAATATTGTGTATCTGGAATGAATTGTAGGTCTTTAAGTCCATCTCATGAAAAATGGGAGCAGAAACAAGAGTGTTGCGTTTATATTTTTGTTCAGTATATATATTTATGGGTGTATCGAGACTAGATGGTCAGTATGGATAACTAAGGTGCACTAAAACTGGGTGAGCAGGCAAGGCATGTCACCCAGGTTGTGTGACAATTATTTTATATAAATGTATATATGTATATATATATTCCATCCACCATCCCTCCTTTACAGAGAACTGCGTTATTTTTATTGTCCATTACGAAAAAAATAAAAAAACTATATATATATATATATATATATATACATATATATTTATGGGTGTATCGAGACTAGATGGTCATTATGGATAACTAAGGTGCACTAAAACTGGGTGAGCAGGCAAGGCATGTCACCCAGGTTGTGTGACAATTATTTTATATAAATGTATATATATATATATATATTCCATCCACCATCCCTCCTTTACGGAGAACTGCGTTATTTTTCTTTTCTATTGCTAATAAAAAAACTATATATATGTACATGTATATATATATATATATATATATATATATATATATATATATATATATATGGGTGTATCGAGACTAGATGGTCAGTATGGATAACTAAGGTGCACTAAAATTGGGTGAGCAGGCAAGGCATGTCACCCAGGTTGTGTGACAATTATTTTATATATATGCATATACATATTCCATCCACCATCCCTCCTTTATGGAGAACTGCGTTATTTTTATTGTCTATTGCAAAAAAAAAACAGAAAAACTATATATATATATATATATATATATATATATATATATATATATACATATATATTCATGGGTGTATCGAGACTAGATGGTCATTCTGGATAACTAAAGTGCACTAAAATTGGGTGAGCAGGCAAGGCATGTCACCCAGGTTGTGTGACAATTATTTTATATAAATGTATATATATATATATATATATATATATATATTCCATCCACCATCCCTCCTTTACGGAGAACTGCGTTATTTTTCTTTTTTATTGCTAATAAAAAAACTATATATATATACATATATATTTATGGGTGTATCGAGACTAGATGGTCATTATGAATAACTAAGGTGCACTAAAATTGGGTGAGCAGGCAAGGCATGTCACCCCGGTTGTGTGACAATTATTTTATATATATATTCCATCCACCATCCCTCCTTTACGGAGGACTGCTTTATTTTTAATATCCATTGCGAAAAAAAAACACAAGAAAAAGAAAAAATATCTATATATATACATATATATATATATATATATATATGGGTGTGTCGAGACTAGATGGTCAGTATGGATAACTAAAGTGCACTAAAATTGGGTGAGCAGGCAAGGCATGTCACCCAGGTTGTGTGACAATTATTTTATATAAATGTATATATATATATATATATATATATATATATATATATATATATATATATATATATATATATATATTCCATCCACCATCCCTCCTTTACGGAGAACTGTGTTATTTTTCTTTTCTATTGCTAATAAAAAAACTATATATATGTACATATATATATATATATATATGGGTGTATCGAGACTAGTTGGTCATTATGGATAACTAAGTTGCACTAAAATTGGGTGAGCAGGCAAGGCATGTCACCCAGGTTGTGTGACAATTATTTTATATATATGTATATATATATTCCATCCACCATCCCTCCTTTATGGAGAACTGCGCTATTTTTATTGTCTATTGCAAAAAAAAAAAAAAAAAAAAACAATACATATATATACATATATATTTATGGGTGTATCGAGACTAGATGGTCATTATGAATAACTAAGGTGCACTAAAATTGGGTGAGCAGGCAAGGCATGTCACCCCGGTTGTGTGACAATTATTTTATATATATATTCCATCCACCATCCCTCCTTTACGGAGAACTGCGTTATTTTTATTGTCCATTGCGAAAAAAAAAAAACTATATATATACATATATATTTATGGGTGTATCGAGACTAGTTGGTCATTATGGATAACTAAGTTGCACTAAAATTGGGTGAGCAGGCAAGGCATGTCACCCAGGTTGTGTGACAATTATTTTATATATATGTATGTATATATTCCATCCACCATCCCTCCTTTACGGAGAACTGCGTTATTTTTCTTTTCTATTGCTAATAAAAAAACTATATATATGTACATATATATATATATATTTATGGGTGTATCGAGACTAGTTGGTCATTATGGATAACTAAGGTGCACTAAAATTGGGTGAGCAGGCAAGGCATGTCTCCCCAGTTGTGTGACAATTATTTTATATAAATGTATATATATATTCCCTCCACCACCCCTCCTTTACGGAGGACTGCTTTATTTTTAATATCCATTGCGAAAAAAAAACACAAGAAAAAGAAAAAATATCTATATATATACATATATATATATATATATATATATATATATATATGGGTGTGTCGAGACTAGATGGTCAGTATGGATAACTGAGGTGCACTAAAATTGGGTGAGCAGGCAAGGCATGTCACCCAGGTTGTGTGACAATTATTTTATATATATGCATATACATATTCCATCCACCATCCCTCCTTTACGGAGAACTGCGTTATTTTTATTGTCTATTGCAAAAAAAAAACAGAAAAACTATATATATATATATATATATATATATATATATATATATATATATATATATATATATATACATATATATTCATGGGTGTATCGAGACTAGATGGTCATTATGGATAACTAAAGTGCACTAAAATTGGGTGAGCAGGCAAGGCATGTCACCCAGGTTGTGTGACAATTATTTTATATAAATGTATATATATATATATATATATTCCATCCACCATCCCTCCTTTACGGAGAACTGCGTTATTTTTCTTTTCTATTGCTAATAAAAAAACTATATATATATACATATATATTTATGGGTGTATCGAGACTAGATGGTCATTATGAATAACTAAGGTGCACTAAAATTGGGTGAGCAGGCAAGGCATGTCACCCCGGTTGTGTGACAATTATTTTATATATATATTCCATCCACCATCCCTCCTTTACGGAGGACTGCTTTATTTTTAATATCCATTGCGAAAAAAAAACACAAGAAAAAGAAAAAATATCTATATATATATACATATATATATATATATATATATATATATATATATATATATGGGTGTGTCGAGACTAGATGGTCAGTATGGATAACTAAAGTGCACTAAAATTGGGTGAGCAGGCAAGGCATGTCACCCAGGTTGTGTGACAATTATTTTATATAAATGTATATATATATATATATATATATATATATATATATATATATATATATATATATATATATATATATATTCCATCCACCATCCCTCCTTTACGGAGAACTGCGTTATTTTTCTTTTCTATTGCTAATAAAAAAACTATATATATGTACATATATATATATATATATGGGTGTATCGAGACTAGTTGGTCATTATGGATAACTAAGTTGCACTAAAATTGGGTGAGCAGGCAAGGCATGTCACCCAGGTTGTGTGACAATTATTTTATATATATATGTATATATATATTCCCTCCACCACCCCTCCTTTACGGAGGACTGCTTTATTTTTAATATCCATTGCGAAAAAAAAACACAAGAAAAAGAAAAAATATCTATATATATATACATATATATATATATATATATATATATATATATATATATATATATATATGGGTGTGTCGAGACTAGATGGTCAGTATGGATAACTAAGGTGCACTAAAATTGGGTGAGCAGGCAAGGCATATCACCCAGGTTGTGTGACAATTATTTTATATAAATGTATATATATATATATATATTCCATCCACCATCCCTCCTTTACGGAGAGCTGCGTTATTTTTCTTTTCTATTGCTAATAAAAAAACTATATATATATGTACATATATATATATATATGGGTGTATCGAGACTAGTTGGTCATTATGGATAACTAAGTTGCACTAAAATTGGGTGAGCAGGCAAGGCATGTCACCCAAGTTGTGTGACAATTATTTTATATATATGTATATATATATTCCATCCACCATCCCTCCTTTATGGAGAACTGCGTTATTTTTATTGTCTATTGCAAAAAAAAAAACAAAAAAAACTATATATATATACATATATATTTATGGGTGTATCGAGACTAGATGGTCATTATGAATAACTAAGGTGCACTAAAACTGGGTGAGCAGGCAAGGCATGTCACCCAGGTTGTGTGACAATTATTTTATATATATGTATATATATATTCCATCCACCATCCCTCCTTTATGGAGAACTGCGTTATTTTTATTGTCTATTGCAAAAAAAAAAACAAAAAAAACTATATATATATATACATATATATATATGGGTGTATCGAGACTAGAAGGTCATTATGCATAACTAAAGTGCACTAAAATTGGGTGAGCAGGAAAGGCATGTCACCCCAGTTGTGTGACAATTATTTTATATATATGTATATATATATATATATTCCCTCCACCACCCCTCCTCTACGGAGGACTGCTTTATTTTTATTTCCATTGCAAAAATAAAAAATTTTAAAACACAAAAAAAAAAAAAAACGAAAATAATAATAATAAAAATAATTTTGAATGTGTATTCAAATAAGTTTGAATGTGTGTGAACTATATATAAATATATATATACACATGCATATACAGAAATATATACACACACACACATATATATATATACACACACACACACAGACACACACTCACATAAACACATACACACACTGTGTACAGTCTTATGCAAAGGTTTGGCACCCCTTGACAAATAACATCTTTTCAATTACAAAAGCAACAATATCAGTTAATACAGTCTCTTTAGGAACTGGGGGAAAAATACACAATATTTTCAGCAAACATTGATGAATAGTTACTTTTTATGCCATAAATTGAACAAAATTACAAAATAAAAACATTATTATGGCACTCTGCAAAAGTTTGGGCACCCTACGTAATCAGTACTTAGTAACACCTCCTCTGCCAGATATCACAGCTTACAAGCGCTTCTTATAGCCAGCTGAAAGGCTTTCAGTTCTTGTACTTGGGATTTTCTCACATTCTTCCTTGCAAAAGGCTTCTAGTTCTGTAATATTCTAATATATCAAGGGCTGTATTGTCAAATAGGAGATCGGCAGCATTCTCCCACCTGAGAAAACTGTACTACAATGCCCTTGATAGTGTGTAGAAACACACTCGTCAGCTCTAGTCCTCCTGTAACAACGCAAAAGGACTGGCAACCCTCAGGTATTTATGCGTGCGATTGTATGATAAATTCACCCTGACAGTCTCACACTTCTCTTGGTACCAACAGGTCTCATGGAATATATAAAAGGCAACTGCAACAATTATACTCGGCACTAAACATCGAGGCACGGAAATGCAGCAGAGCTTGTGTATTTCTCAGGATGCATTCTAGTAAAATGCCCGGAAAATGAGCTAAAGACATATTTCAAGGGGCACTATATAAAACCGATGGAAATTTTACTGATTAAATAAAAGGAAAAGCATCGTTTGAAAAATCACAAATGTTTCTAAGATTCAATGCATCGCTTTTTGACCACATCATAGCGATGAACACATCATTGTTCCTGACAATGTCCTAATACAGAAATAAAACTTTATGTTGGTAAACTCAAAAAGCCTTCAGCTGTCACACTGGCTAACGATCTCAAACGATTATAAAGCAGCATTTTGAAAAGCGCTGTTTTAAAATAACAGATACAACACTTACCTTGTCTTCTGGCCAAATGCTTTTCACGGCTTGGCACTCCAACGGTGCTGAAACGAAATTTGTATTTCCTCCTACCTCGTTGGCCCTTCAGTTCTTCTTTTCTCCCTTTGGATGTTTTTTTCCTTCTTCTTTGGATATTGTTTTTTATTTTTGTTTGTTTTTTTTTACTTTGCATGTTTTTCCTTCTTCGGATATTATTTTTTTGGCTTATTTTTTTAGACGATGTTTTTTTCGTCTTCTTTAAAAATTGATTTTTTTCGTCTTCTTTAAATATTGTTTTTTTTTTCATCCTTTTGATGTTGTTTTACGGAACAAGAGCCGTACAGTGCTACTCTATCAGGAGGTAGCGCCAACTGAACGCCTTGAAGCAGTACCCAGCTCTTTTATAGGGAGCGTCAACCCGAAGTCAAGTTCTAGAACGTTGCACTCACTTTTCATTGGTTTCCCAGCTATGCTGTCAGAATAATGTTTGCTGATTGGTCGAAAATTTTAAAACGTACCCGAGTACTGTAAAAAAAACTCAAGATCTTGCTACCCTACGGAGCACCCATAAGGTGATTTTTTTTATACGTTATATGCAGCTATTTGTAGCAGGCCGTAATTAGACTAATCCACCCTTTGTCAATAAAGCCAACAAGAGAACAGGTTGCCCAAAGTTTGCTCAGGTACACGCCACAGCACAACCTTAAAAACACATCCAGCACAAATCACACTAGTGAATGACACAGCAAATCACAGCAATAAAAAAGACCCCTATGGGCAATCCAGCACCCAGACTACAGGTGCCAAAAGGCCCAGCCTGCCTAATAATGAACCCAAAATATACATACAACAAAGAAAAAGACACAAACAAAAAAGAAAATAAAACTAGCCAGCTGCTCCCACTAAACCCCGCTCCCGAGGCCACTAAGCCGGCTGGCTTGATAATACACGATACAACCTCAGATAAAACATATTAAAGCAACACCAGGGAGGTTTACAACCTGATCCTTAAAATTATCGACCCGTAATTCCACCTTGAAAACCCCTAAAGAACAGTAGTTTACCCCATGACTCACTGCCCCATTCAAACAAAAAAAAAACAGGTTTTTGGGGTAACCTTTAGGTCAGCTCTTCAAAACCAGGTATGAGGACTCTTCAGCTAATCAGTCCTCTAATTAGAAATCTAATTAGGGAGTTGCAGCGAAAACCTGCATACACACCGGCCCTTTGCGGATAAGATTGTTCACCCCTGAAACAAGCAAACAGAAAGGCTGCTACACTGCAAATTCAATATGCCCGCCGATGCTCCACCAAATCTATCAGGACCCTGCCTGTCTTTCCCGTGCCTGCTCCTTTGCCAATATGCCCTACCATCGGAACATGCACAGCCATCTCGCCCCGGCTATGCCTCCAGTCCGAACTGCAGTTCCTATACCTGCCTATAATTGCCTGGCTACAATCCATCCCCCAAAATGAAATTGATGACCCAACGATCACAGCTAAGAATTCTATCCCCAAACCACTGGTCTTCCTCCCCAACCGAACGATCATTCACTGACCGTGGTAACTTATAAGGGTTGGTATGATGACCAGTGGTGGACCTCACCGAACGTTTAACTGGTCTCTACACCTCGGGGGGGACATAACCTCCTCCATTATACGAGGCCTACTTGTGGATGCTCTATTGCGACCCCTCCCACCAGCCCTGTCCCCGTAAAATCACAGAGTCCTCATCCGATTCCATTTCTGTTGCCCCTGTGGGCAACCCAGACTCAGGAGACATTACCAGAACATCTTCCCCTGACATAACAACCCCCTGTGGTACTGGACGCAACTCTGTTCGGTGAACTTGACGGACAACCCCGTCCCCCTCCATTGGAGTTGCAGAGTAAACTGCACCCTGATCTTGGGGACACCGAACTACCATATACAAACAGGCATCCCAATGATCCTGTATTTTACCTCGAACATGGTTCCGCAAACACACCAGCTGACCTTCATCAAACCCCTAATCATTAACCAACTCATTGTGTTTCCGATTTCGTGGTGTGGCTTGTTCCTCCAACTAAGCCTTCACATACTCTTGAAGCACCTGCAAACTTTCCTGATGGTTTTGTACCCATTCCTCCAAAGGTCCACCATACTGACTGATCCCGGCAGGAGCCTGAAGATAGTGTATCGGTAATCGAGGCTCACAGCCAGACCTTAAATAAAAAGGCATCATCCAGTCATTTGGTGGGGTGTAGTATTGTAAGCTTCTCTGCTGGAGGAAGTGTGTGAAGCAAATTGTGCAAAAAAAATATTAAAGCAACACCAGGGAGGTTTACATCTAGATCCTTAAAATGATCGACCTGCAATTCCACCTTGAAAATCCAATTACCATATAAAGGATACAAGATGTAAAGATGACAAATGACATGGCACACATTTGTTGTTTAGACTGTTGTGTCAGGTTAATTGAAAGCTGAAGGATCTTAGTGTTTACTAGTCTAAGTAACAGAATGTCTAAACACTGTGCTTGCCTTTATGGGTTTTTAAGCAGAACATATAGGTATAGAAACATATTAACATTACGTTTCACGATTCACTGACTGGAGAATAGGAGAATATACACATCAATATTACTACTTAAGTTAACTAACCCTAATCCCAACCCCTATTGGCACGGAGCCCGCCAGGGTTCAGGTGAGATATAAATCTGTAATCTGTATCAATGGTTTTGCTATCCATACCCACCCTATTAATGTTAGCTTCCCAGGGTTTCTTGTTAGACAAGCTCTGTGTCTCTCTATACCCCCATTTACTGCACGACTGATTGTCCATTTATAAAGAATCAAATAGGGTGAAGATGGTTTTAGTTTACAATTACTCTGGAAGGTGACCAGATTAAAAAAAACTAAATACCATGCCTACGTGTATGTAATCTCCATCACAGTCCCCATTTTCCCCATAATCCTCGTTTTGATAGTGCCAATTTGTGTAATGTGAGTTTTTTTTTTTTTTTAAAAACTGTTATAGAAGAACATACTGGATGCCACATGTGTACAATTACCCCTTTCTAATTAGTGGGGTCCGTTGTGTCAGCTACAGCCTTTACTAACATACACATAAGTATACAGTCTTACAGCACTTTTGTTTTCCTTTTGTATTTAATGGTTTTCCATTTAGGGGGCAGCATGGTGGTGCAGTGGTTAGCACTGTTGCCTCACACCTCTAGGGCCCGGGTTCGAGTCTCCACCTGGGTCACATGTGTGTGGAGTTTGCATGTTCTACCCATGTCATCGTGGGGTTTCCTCCGGGTACTCTGGTTTCCCCCACAGTCCAAAAACATGCTGAGGCTAATTGGAGTTGCTAAATTGCCCATAGGAGTGTATGCGTGAGTGAATAGTGTGTGAGTGTGCCCTGCGATGGGCTGGCCCGCCATCCTGAGTTGTTCCCTGTCTCGTGCCCATTGCTTCCGGGATAGGCTCCAGACCCCCCGCGATCCAGTAGGATAAGCGGTTTGGAAAATGGATGGATGGATGGATGGACAGTTTTCCATTTGAGGAATTAGCAAAAAACTGCAGTGCATGATGGGTAGGATCTAAAGGCTGCCTAACGCCCTTAATTTGTTTGCAATTTCGCCAGGTAGGCTACCTTCTTTAAACTGCGTTTTGCTAGACTACACATTTCGAGATGTTTTATTGTAGTCTTGGTAAATATATATATATAGTTTAGCCTAACCCAGCCACTTAAGGGAGCAAGCCAGCTCAGGTAGGTGCCAGTCCCAAGCCCGGATTAATGGAGAGGGTTGGCGTCAAGAAATAAAGAGAAATAAAGACAACTAATACTCCTAGTTTGCGAGATCTGACTGCAATGGCAGCACTGCTACAAGGGTGTGGATAAATCTATACAAATATCACCTGCATGCACATTACTTCTTTTACAATAACCAACTCCTGATCCATACTGTTAGTCGTGAAAAAAAAAACTATCGTGTACATAGAGGCCCTGTGTAAAAAGATAACTGCCAAGGAAAAGATCAAAAACATTTATTTCAAGGATACAAAGTTTTTATGGTCATGTACAGTGTACAGTGCAATTCTTATTTGATTAACTTGAATGTCTCCACAGACTAGACGATTAAACAAATAAAGCAGCGCAACATTACAATAACTAATAACAAATAAACAAAGCTCACGAGTACTATTACAGTATTTATATCATTTATTTAAACTTAATTTTACCAGGTAAATTAACTACAAAGCAGTTACCACTGCTTTACCTGCTTCTCGGGAGAAATAGCAGATATACGTCATGTATGTGACTAAATTCTTAAGCCAATAAGGGCAAAGTTGTGTCGTAATGGAGGCGGATCCAGTTTGTGCAGCCGGTTAAAGACACTACGGGCATGTAAATGGAGAACGAAATTATAGTTATACCGAATCTCCTACACACAATACCAAGGTTACCAACTTTGGTCAGCTGACCGGAGTGAGACGTTCAATTCCCGTAAGATTTCTTTGCGCCAGCCTGAGAGTCTGAAAACACGTCACACCAGATGCATGAGAGATGGAAACCTGGGATATTCAGTCGAATCAGATCAAATATGATGCTAAGTTAGTACTAAGTTAAAATATGTTCCGGACTTGTAACATGCACCCATGATTTGGAACAGTCAGCAGGCTGTCTCTGGCCACGCCCCCTACACTCGGTCCGGCCCCTGGCTTTTCCTGAATTCTGATTCCTTTAGATAAACATTGACTTCATTGATATTGTTATTGATTTATCGACAGACCATCATACTTTTTAGACGTTATAATAACAACACTCTATTGATCCCCAAAGAGAGAAATTCTCTCCTTGCCTGCCCCCTCTTACTGTCCATGATACACAAGCACATATGTAGAAAAACATCAGCTTGGAAGCCAAGGCTGGACTTAACCTACTCTATTCTGGTATTCTGTTCTCCCAAGTAAGGCATCCCAAGTTCGAATCCAACTTCCGACAAAAGTTCTTCAATCGCTACAGCACAATTTGAGCCACTGATCGGCTTTAATTGCTTTGTTTTATTTTTGCGTTTCAGGCAAAACTACATAACACTTAAAGACACTTCGGGCATGCAAATGGAGAACGAAATTATAGTTATACCGAATCTCCTACACACAATACCAAGGTTACCAACTTTGGTCAGCTGGCCGGAGTGAGACGTTTCTCAGGCGCCAGCCTGAGAGTCTGAAAACACGTCACACCAGATGCATGAGAGATGGAAACCTGGGATATTCAGTCGAATCAGATCAAATATGATGCTAAGTTAGTACTAAGTTAAAATATGTTCCGCACTTGTAACATGCACCCATGATTTGGAACAGCAGCATACCTGTCAAGGTTTGGATTTGAAAATAAAGGAAATTTTCCGGCACCCGCCGTGAGCCATCCCACCACCGCAACCAGGCTCCAGTATCCCTTACATTTTAAGATAGGAAATATAAAATAATATAAATTATATAAAATATAATATAAATATAAATATATAAAATATATTTTTGGCCACAACCGGGATTCGAACCCCGGTCTCCCGTGTGAAAGGCGGCGATCTTACCACTACACTATCCAGCAACTATATAATATAAGGGAGATTTACGGGAAAATACTAATACGGGAGGACGGCGGGAAAGAGAAGTAAAATACGGTAGTTTCCCGGCCAAAACGGGAGACTTGACAGCCTGAGATGGTCAGCAGGCTGTCTCTGGCCACGCCCCCTACACCCTGGCTTTTCCAGCGTGTTCGCGAAAACGACTTCATTATTTATCTGATTGATTTATCGACAGACCATCATACTTTTTAGACGTTATAATTGATCCCCCTCTTACTGTCCATGAGACACATGTTCACTAATGACGAGAACTATTCTATTTTTCATGCCTTCAAATCTTACATTTACAAATCTTGTTCTTGTTCTCTGCTTTCTCGTTCCCGTAGATATATATTATTATTTTTGGTCGGAGGGTCCAGGTTAGCTTATTTCTTATTTCTCAGGTCAGCTGCTCTTGTATTCAGCCTACTAATATATATGGGGCTTGGTACCCAATCTCGGAATGTGGGGATGATGATATCTCCCCCCTGACCTGTCGTCCTGGCTCCCTCTTGTCGTAGCAATCGTGTTGTACCTCATCAATCTCTAGTTGTGATAGCAGTTGTTTCTGGCCACAACCGGGATTCGAACCCCGGTCTCCCGTGTGAAAGGCGGCGATCTTACCACTACACTATCCAGCAACTATATAATACAATATATAAAAAATATAATATAAATATAATATAAATATATAAAATATATAAAATATATTTTTGGCCACAACCGGGATTCGAACCCCGGTCTCCCGTGTGAAAGGCGGCGATCTTACCACTACACTATCCAGCAACTATATAATATAAGGGAGATTTACGGGAAAATACTAATACGGGAGGACGGCGGGAAAGAGAAGTAAAATACGGTAGTTTCCCGGCCAAAACGGGAGACTTGACAGCCTGAGATGGCTGTCTCTGGCCACGCCCCCTACAGTCGGTCCGGCCCCTGGCTTTTCCAGCGTGTTCGCGAAAACGACTTCATTTATTTTCTTATTGATTTATCGACAGACCATCATACTTTTTAGACGTTATAATAACAACACTCTATTGATCCCCAAAGAGAGAAATTCTCTCCTTGCCTGCCCCCTCTTACTGTCCATGATACACAAGCACATATGTAGAAAAACATCAGCTTGGAAGCCAAGGCTGGACTTAACCTACTCTATTCTGGTATTCTGTTCTCCCAAGTAAGGCGTGGGTTCGAATCCAACTTCCGACAAAAGTTCTTCAATCGCTACAGCACAATTTGAGCCACTTACGGCTTTAATTGCTTTGTTTTATTTTTGCGTTTCAGGCAAAACTACATAACACTTAAAGACACTACGGGCATGTAAATGGAGAACGAAATTATAGTTATACCGAATCTCCTACACACAATACCAAGGTTACCAACTTTGGTCAGCTGGCCGGAGTGAGACGTTCAATTCCCGTAAGATTTCTTTGCGCCAGCCTGAGAGTCTGAAAACACGTCACACCAGATGCATGAGAGATGGAAACCTGGGATATTCAGTCGAATCAGATCAAATATGATGCTAAGTTAGTACTAAGTTAAAATATGTTCCGCACTTGTAACATGCACCCATGATTTGGAACAGCAGCATACCTGTCAAGGTTTGGATTTGAAAATAAAGGAAATTTTCCGGCACCCGCCGTGAGCCATCCCACCACCGCAACCAGGCTCCAGTATCCCTTACATTTTAAGACAGGAAATATAAAATAATATAAATTATATAAAATATAATATAAATATAAATATATAAAATATATAAAATATATAAAATAAATTTTTGGCCACAACCGGGATTCGAACCCGTGTGAAAGGCGGCGATCTTACCACTACACTATCCAGCAACTATATAATATAAGGGAGATTTACGGGAAAATACTAATACGGGAGGACGGCGGGAAAGAGAAGTAAAATACGGTAGTTTCCCGGCCAAAACGGGAGACTTGACAGCCTGAGATGGTCAGCAGGCTGTCTCTGGCCACGCCCCCTACACCCTGGCTTTTCCAGCGTGTTCGCGAAAACGACTTCATTATCATCATACTTTTTAGACGTTATAATAACAACACTCTATTGATCCCCCTCTTACTGTCCATGATACACAATGACGAGACACATGTTCACTAATGACGAGAACTATTCTATTTTTCATGCCGGGTCCTTCAAATCTTACTGTTGCTGTGGTGTAGATCAGCTGATCTGTCTTCTACGTACATCTTCTAGTAGACCTTCTGAGGGTACTTCACGCATTCTTGGTCGGAGGGTCCAGGTTTCCAGCTTAGCTTATTTCTTATTTCTCAGGTCAGCTGCTCTTGTATTCAGCCTACTAATATATATGGGGCTTGGTACCCAATCTCGGAATGTGGGGATGATGATATCTCCCCCCTGACCTGTCGTCCTGGCTCCCCCTTGTCGTAGCAATCGTGTTGTACCTCATCAATCTCTAGTTGTGATAGCAGTTGTTTCTGGCCACAACCGGGATTCGAACCCCGGTCTCCCGTGTGAAAGGCGGCGATCTTACCACTACACTATCCAGCAACTATATAATACAATATATAAAAAATATAATATAAATATAATATAAATATATAAAATATATAAAATATATTTTTGGCCACAACCGGGATTCGAACCCCGGTCTCCCGTGTGAAAGGCGGCGATCTTGTTCCGCACTTGTAACATGCACCCATGATTTGGAACAGCAGCATACCTGTCAAGGTTTGGATTTGAAAATAAAGGAAATTTTCCGGCACCCGCCGTGAGCCATCCCACCACCGCAACCAGGCTCCAGTATCCCTTACATTTTAAGACAGGAAATATAAAATAATATAAATTATATAAAATATAATATAAATATAAATATATAAAATATATAAAATATATAAAATATATTTTTGGCCACAACCGGGATTCGAACCCCGGTCTCCCGTGTGAAAGGCGGCGATCTTACCACTACACTATCCAGCAACTATATAATATAAGGGAGATTTACGGGAAAATACTAATACGGGAGGACGGCGGGAAAGAGAAGTAAAATACGGTAGTTTCCCGGCCAAAACGGGAGACTTGACAGCCTGAGATGGCTGTCTCTGGCCACGCCCCCTACAGTCGGTCCGGCCCCTGGCTTTTCCAGCGTGTTCGCGAAAACGACTTCATTTATTTTCTTATTGATTTATCGACAGACCATCATACTTTTTAGACGTTATAATAACAACACTCTATTGATCCCCAAAGAGAGAAATTCTCTCCTTGCCTGCCCCCTCTTACTGTCCATGATACACAAGCACATATGTAGAAAAACGTCAGCTTGGAAGCCAAGGCTGGACTTAACCTACTCTATTCTGGTATTCTGTTCTCCCAAGTAAGGCGTGGGTTCGAATCCAACTTCCGACAAAAGTTCTTCAATCGCTACAGCACAATTTGAGCCACTTACGGCTTTAATTGCTTTGTTTTATTTTTGCGTTTCAGGCAAAACTACATAACACTTAAAGACACTACGGGCATGTAAATGGAGAACGAAATTATAGTTATACCGAATCTCCTACACACAATACCAAGGTTACCAACTATACTAACTATATATGGGGCTTGGTACCCAATCTCGGAATGTGGGGATGATGATATATATATTATATAAAATATAATATAAATATAAATATATAAAATATATAAAATATATAAAATATATTTTTGGCCACAACCGGTCAACCGGATTCGAACCCCGGTCTCCCGTGTGAAAGGCGGCGATCTTACCACTACACTATCCAGCAACTATATAATATAAGGGAGATTTACGGGAAAATACTAATACGGGAGGACGGCGGGAAAGAGAAGTAAAATACGGTAGTTTCCCGGCCAAAACGGGAGACTTGACAGCCTGAGATGGCTGTCTCTGGCCACGCCCCCTACAGTCGGTCCGGCCCCTGGCTTTTCCAGCGTGTTCGCGAAAACGACTTCATTATTTATCTGATTGATTTATCGACAGACCATCATACTTTTTAGACGTTATAATAACAACACTCTATTGATCCCCCTCTTACTGTCCATGATACACAATGACGAGACACATGTTCACTAATGACGAGAACTATTCTATTTTTCATGCCGGGTCCTTCAAATCTTACATTTACAAATCTTGTTCTTGTTCTCTGCTTTCTCGTTCCCGTAGATATATATTATTATACGGAGATTTACGGAGTCTTCAAAGACGGTCCGGCTCCAGCTCAAGGATCACTGTTGCTGTGGTGTAGATCAGCTGATCTGTTTCCAGCTTAGCTTATTTCTTATTTCTCAGGTCAGCTGCTCTTGTATTCAGCCTACTAATATATATGGGGCTTGGTACCCAATCTCGGAATGTGGGGATGATGATATATATATTATATAAAATATAATATAAATATAAATATAAATATATAAAATATATAAAATATATTTTTGGCCACAACCGGGATTCGAACCCCGGTCTCCCGTGTGAAAGGCGGCGACTATCCAGCAACTATATAATATAAGGGAAAATACGGGAAAATACTAATACGGGAGGACGGCGGGAAAGAGAAGTAAAATACGGTAGTGGACAGCCTGAGATGGCTTTTCCAGCGAAAACGACTTCATTATTTATCTGATTGATTTATCGACAGACCATCATACTTTTTAGACGTTATAATAACAACACTCTATTGATCCCCCTCTTACTGTCCATGATACACAATGACGAGACACATGTTCACTAATGACGAGAACTATTCTATTTTTCATGCCGGGTCCTTCAAATCTTACTGTTGCTGTGGTGTAGATCAGCTGATCTGTCTTCTACGTACATCTTCTAGTAGACCTTCTGAGGGTACTTCACGCATTCTTGGTCGGAGGGTCCAGGTTTCCAGCTTAGCTTAGCTTATTTCTTATTTCTCAGGTCAGCTGCTCTTGTATTCAGCCTACTAATATATATGGGGCTTGGTACCCAATCTCGGAATGTGGGGATGATGATATCTCCCCCCTGACCTGTCGTCCTGGCTCCCCCTTGTCGTAGCAATCGTGTTGTACCTCATCAATCTCTAGTTGTGATAGCAGTTGTTTCTGGCCACAACCGGGATTCGAACCCCGGTCTCCCGTGTGAAAGGCGGCGATCTTACCACTACACTATCCAGCAACTATATAATACAATATATAAAAAATATAATATAAATATAATATAAATATATAAAATATATAAAATATATTTTTGGCCACAACCGGGATTCGAACCCCGGTCTCCCGTGTGAAAGGCGGCGATCTTGTTCCGCACTTGTAACATGCACCCATGATTTGGAACAGCAGCATACCTGTCAAGGTTTGGATTTGAAAATAAAGGAAATTTTCCGGCACCCGCCGTGAGCCATCCCACCACCGCAACCAGGCTCCAGTATCCCTTACATTTTAAGACAGGAAATATAAAATAATATAAATTATATAAAATATAATATAAATATAAATATATAAAATATATAAAATATATTTTTGGCCACAACCGGGATTCGAACCCCGGTCTCCCGTGTGAAAGGCGGCGATCTTACCACTACACTATCCAGCAACTATATAATATAAGGGAGATTTACGGGAAAATACTAATACGGGAGGACGGCGGGAAAGAGAAGTAAAATACGGTAGTTTCCCGGCCAAAACGGGAGACTTGACAGCCTGAGATGGCTGTCTCTGGCCACGCCCCCTACAGTCGGTCCGGCCCCTGGCTTTTCCAGCGTGTTCGCGAAAACGACTTCATTTATTTTCTTATTGATTTATCGACAGACCATCATACTTTTTAGACGTTATAATAACAACACTCTATTGATCCCCAAAGAGAGAAATTCTCTCCTTGCCTGCCCCCTCTTACTGTCCATGATACACAAGCACATATGTAGAAAAACGTCAGCTTGGAAGCCAAGGCTGGACTTAACCTACTCTATTCTGGTATTCTGTTCTCCCAAGTAAGGCGTGGGTTCGAATCCAACTTCCGACAAAAGTTCTTCAATCGCTACAGCACAATTTGAGCCACTTACGGCTTTAATTGCTTTGTTTTATTTTTGCGTTTCAGGCAAAACTACATAACACTTAAAGACACTACGGGCATGTAAATGGAGAACGAAATTATAGTTATACCGAATCTCCTACACACAATACCAAGGTTACCAACTATACTAACTATATATGGGGCTTGGTACCCAATCTCGGAATGTGGGGATGATGATATATATATTATATAAAATATAATATAAATATAAATATATAAAATATATAAAATATATAAAATATATTTTTGGCCACAACCGGTCAACCGGATTCGAACCCCTGCGGGCGGCGAGAATAGTTTAGCTTAACTTCCCTTAACTTTTCCCATTCATTTTCAATGGTAGTGCTTAACAGTACGGATGTAATATTCTTTCGGCCACTGGTTGATGTTTTGTCGCTGTTTCGACGCCTCCAATGACGTTTTACCCTTATCACTACCGACAGTCGACACAACTGGATTTTGGAAAAGAGCAGCAGAGAGTGAGTAGTATTTCAGTAAATTTGGTGATTCACCTAAAAGAAAAACCGCCCGGTCGAACGGAAAGGACGACTTTCCAAGGTAAACTGAACAGCAATCTTATATTTTCTTAAATATTCCGATGTATTTCACATTCCAAAATCGAACTGGATGCTGTACGTTTTACGGAGCCCCTCGCGAAGCTCTCTGTGTAATGCTGAAGTAGTTATTCACTCGCTCCATAGGTAGCATTGCTTTTGAAATATTTAATAATTAATATTCAATTTTTAATGCACAATTTAAATAAAAACATGTTTGACTTTGGAAATTAAGGCGGGTACCGTTTATAAGAATTCCACTCATCGTGAGGAATCCAAAAGTATCTTTTATTAGTGGCCCGGTAAAGCAGTACATTTATTAAGCTAGACAGTGTCCATTTATGGAAAACGAGTAATTTGCAGTAAAACGAGCATACACTGGTCAAGTAGAATGAGTCTAGGCAGATGAGACAGAATAAACTGGATTACCGTTTATAAACTAACCTTATATATATAGTGTATTATACATATACTAATTCTGCACGTTCCTATATGCAAGGTACTGTGACGGTAACTTTCCTGTAAGTCATTGATATTTAACTACAACTTTTTTATGCATATTGTTTGCTGGCATTGCCGTTAACTTGGATATTAAAGAATTCCTCACATAATCGTTAAGTATTAAACCTACTAAAGTTGTTCAAACAAACCTTGTTTTAGGTTAAAGCAAGTCAGTTAGAAGCTATTACACTTACTTTGCTACCAAATGGCAAAGGTGTCAGATCACAGAATTCTTGTTTATAATTCCATGCCCTTCTGTGTTTCTTTACGCCTGTCAACTACCACCTGTCAAAAGTGAGGATGAGAATTTGGTTGGGTTTGGAGTCCGTGCTGGCAAGACCTGGAAGGATATTTGGGACAGTAGGGATGATGGGTATGAGGCTGTTATCCTCAAACAACAATGCGTACCAGGCAGCAAAATGTACCGACTACAGCAGTACCTGAGGCTGAAGCACAGCAATCTTCAGATGACACTGGAGGCTTCTGCTCCCTCAAGACCAGCACTTCCAGACACTTCTACTAATCCTCCAGGTTGGCTGACAGTTTCATATATGTGGTTCTGTGCATTGATTATGTCTTTTATTCATATCTATTTTGTTTTATAGAAATAGAGGAAGATGAGGAATTGGAGAGGATGATGCTTTGTTGGTCCCCTTCCAAAACCGAAGGCCCGATGAGTGAGAATCTCATATGCATGCACACACACAAACAGTCACTCTTCAGGATTCAGTATAAATTAAGGAATCAATATTATTTGTGGTTCATTTGTGGTTTTTTCACTTTGCTTTCAGGTTTGCAAGTTGTTGGAGTCCATGATGCTAAAGGTTCTTTCCCTTCAATTATGGAGGATAATTCTGGATGTCATGATCAGAATTTTTCATCCAAGTTCTTTATTATTCATCTTGTTTTGGCCACGTTCAGGCCCGTTTTGATGCCTGTGTTCTGTTTGTTCCATTGTTCAAGACTATGCAGCCAGAGATGACCTGGAGGGAGTTTCAAAAATCTCCTTTTTATGAGGCTGAAAAGCAGCGTTGGTCAGCGGAGAGAAAAAAGTAACACACTACCTGCTACTTCAAGAGCAGCGTTATTTGTAAAAATTGTAAATGTTTTCCATATACACTCTGTCCACTTTATTAAGAACAGCTATTTTGTGTCTGGGCTCATTTTTCACTGACAAATAATGCATGGCAACAGGTGGGTTACAATCAGATTGTAAAAATTGCCGCTGTTAGGTAGGTTTTCTTAAAGAAGTGGCAAGCATAGTTTTTTTTTAAAACAAAAAAAGTAAAGATTGTTTTATATTCTTTATAGTTCAGTATTGTTTGAATATACACTTGCAGCATTTTAACATATGGTTAATATGTTCCTTGTTTGTTCCTGATTCTCTAAGGTCATAAATTATCCCTGAGCATCTCTCAAAGTGTGGGGCAGTTACCCCAATGGCTAAATTCCCCATCGTGACCCTTTCAGATCTGTCCTATTAATCATTCCCTATCCACTGGCTAAATCTCTCTTGTCTCATCACCACCTCAACCAGTGTGGTGAGTCTAAGAAAGTGTTACGGCGTCAGTCAGGAGTTTTGGGCACACCTACCTATAGAATTGTTTCTTTGTACTATTCTTTACATTTTGTAATATTTATAAAGACATCATAACTATAAAGTAATACACATGGAATTATGCACTACTCAGAAAAGTTATTTAAAAAAAATAATTTGTTGGGGGGGACAATTCTGTTGGAACTCAGAAGGTTGCCGGTTCAAATCCCAGGGCTGGCCGAGTGATCCCACCATTGGGCCCTTGAGCAAGGCCCTTAACCCCAGCTGCTCCAGGGACTGACTGATCCTGCTTTCTACTTTATACTAGTTTAATGAGGTGGCCTCCTGGAATGCTTTTCCAGCTCTCCTGAAGGAGCCGTCTCATATATGCTGAGCACTCAGCCGATTTTCTTTAACTCTCTGGTCAGACTCCTTGAAAAACATTTCTACTGGGTTTAGCTCAAGTATCCAGGTAATATGACCCAGTCCCTTTGTAGGCAGAGTGGTGTGTCCAAATTACTGACTGGTACTGTATGTCTAACTATCTGACAGTTGTTAAAATGCTGCAGCATCACTGTTAGTATTGTCATAACAATGCTATTTTTAATTATGCTTTTTGTTTTGATTCAGGATTCAATGAGTCATTTGTTAACATGCTACAAAATGCATGCATTAACACTGCTGTTTAAGAAAATTAATCATTTCATCTATTTAATATTTGACATACACTACCGTTCAATTATATACCCTGTGACAAGACTTGATTGGGGTCAGTTTTATCCTACAAAAGGATAATGACCCAAACCAAACCTCCAAAATGTGTTAGCAATATTTAAAGAATAAGCAGTCAGACATACCAGGAGATTGATGCAGAGGACTGCCAGTTGCTGATAATAGGCCTCTATATGTAGATGTGGATAAAATTTTGTGAATTGCATGAAAATGTGTTTTTCTTTGGAAAACAAAGAAATTTGCATGTGATCCCAAACTTTTGAGCGGTAATGTATATCTTGGGGGTGGCATGGTGGTGCAGTGGTTAGCACTGTTGCCTCACACCTCTGGGACCCAGGTTTGAGTCGCCGCCTGTGTCACATGTGTGTGGAGTTTGCATGTTCTCCCCATGTCGTCGTGGGGGGTACTCCGGTTTCCCCCCACAGTCCAAAAACATGCTGAGGCTAATTGGAGTTGCTAAATTGCCCATAGGTGTGCATGTGAGAGTGAATGGTGTGTGAGTGTGCCCTGCGATGGGCTGGCCCCCCATCCTGGGTTGTTCCCTGCCTCGTGCCCATTGCTTCCGGGATAGGCTCCGGACCCCCGTGACCCAGTAGAATAAGCGGTTTGGAAAATGGATGGATGGATGGATGTATATCTTATCATACCCCTGAGTATGAGAACCTGAGTACTTGTCTCTTTCTGTGTAAATAGACTCAATAAACAATACATTTTATTCATAACTGTCTATGTCTGTTTAATTACCACAGCGACATAAATAAATAAATAAATAAAATTGTAACCATAGTTTTAAGCTGTTTATTAAATACATCAATATCAAGAAAACGAAGAATAATGGATGAATGTGATTACAAGAAATGGAGAAATTTGTTCATGCTTTTTTGAAAACATGCCTCAAAATGATTAGCATTTCAATCTAACTTGAAATGTATCAGAAAAAAAATCATTAACGGAGATTTTGCAGCGCCGGGGAGGGTCTCTTCGCTTCGCAAAAAAAATCCTTCAATTTCATTGGCTGCCACTGTGTTATGGCTATACGCGACCGGCCCCGCTGGGTCTCCCGTGTGAAAGGCGGCGATCTTACCACTACACTATCCAGCAACTATATAATATAAGGGAGATTTACGGGAAAATACTAATACGGGAGGACGGCGGGAAAGAGAAGTAAAATACGGTAGTTTCCCGGCCAAAACGGGAGACTTGACAGCCTGAGATGGCTGTCTCTGGCCACGCCCCCTACAGTCGGTCCGGCCCCTGGCTTTTCCAGCGTGTTCGCGAAAACGACTTCATTATTTATCTGATTGATTTATCGACAGACCATCATACTTTTTAGACGTTATAATAACAACACTCTATTGATCCCCCTCTTACTGTCCATGATACACAATGACGAGACACATGTTCACTAATGACGAGAACTATTCTATTTTTCATGCCGGGTCCTTCAAATCTTACATTTACAAATCTTGTTCTTGTTCTCTGCTTTCTCGTTCCCGTAGATATATATTATTATACGGAGATTTACGGAGTCTTCAAAGACGGTCCGGCTCCAGCTCAAGGATCACTGTTGCTGTGGTGTAGATCAGCTGATCTGTTTCCAGCTTAGCTTATTTCTTATTTCTCAGGTCAGCTGCTCTTGTATTCAGCCTACTAATATATATGGGGCTTGGTACCCAATCTCGGAATGTGGGGATGATGATATATATATTATATAAAATATAATATAAATATAAATATAAATATATAAAATATATAAAATATATTTTTGGCCACAACCGGGATTCGAACCCCGGTCTCCCGTGTGAAAGGCGGCGATCTTACCACTACACTATCCAGCAACTATATAATATAAGGGAAAATACGGGAAAATACTAATACGGGAGGACGGCGGGAAAGAGAAGTAAAATACGGTAGTTTCCCGGCCAAAACGGGAGACTTGACAGCCTGAGATGGTCAGCACGCCCCCTACACCCTGGCTTTTCCAGCGTGTTCGCGAAAACGACTTCATTATTTATCTGATTGATTTATCGACAGACTTTATTGATTTATCTACTTTTTAGACGTTATAATTGATCCCCCTCTTACTGTCCATGATACACAATGACGAGACACATGTTCACTAATGACGAGAACTATTCTATTTTTCATGCCTTCAAATCTTACATTTACAAATCTTGTTCTTGTTCTCTGCTTTCTCGTTCCCGTAGATATATATTATTATTTTTGGTCGGAGGGTCCAGGTTAGCTTATTTCTTATTTCTCAGGTCAGCTCTTGTATTCAGCCTACTAATATATATGTACTTTAACACTACACTATCCAGCTAGAGATTCTTGGTCGGAGGGTCCAGGTTAGCTTATTTCTTATTTCTCAGGTCAGCTGCTCTTGTATTCAGCCTACTAATATATATGGGGCTTGGTACCCAATCTCGGAATGTGGGGATGATGATATCTCCCCCCTGACCTGTCGTCCTGGCTCCCCCTTGTCGTAGCAATCGTGTTGTACCTCATCAATCTCTAGTTGTGATAGCAGTTGTTTCTGGCCACAACCGGGATTCGAACCCCGGTCTCCCGTGTGAAAGGCGGCGATCTTACCACTACACTATCCAGCAACTATATAATACAATATATAAAAAATATAATATAAATATAATATAAATATATAAAATATATAAAATATATTTTTGGCCACAACCGGGATTCGAACCCCGGTCTCCCGTGTGAAAGGCGGCGATCTTGTTCCGCACTTGTAACATGCACCCATGATTTGGAACAGCAGCATACCTGTCAAGGTTTGGATTTGAAAATAAAGGAAATTTTCCGGCACCCGCCGTGAGCCATCCCACCACCGCAACCAGGCTCCAGTATCCCTTACATTTTAAGACAGGAAATATAAAATAATATAAATTATATAAAATATAATATAAATATAAATATATAAAATATATAAAATATATTTTTGGCCACAACCGGGATTCGAACCCCGGTCTCCCGTGTGAAAGGCGGCGATCTTACCACTACACTATCCAGCAACTATATAATATAAGGGAGATTTACGGGAAAATACTAATACGGGAGGACGGCGGGAAAGAGAAGTAAAATACGGTAGTTTCCCGGCCAAAACGGGAGACTTGACAGCCTGAGATGGCTGTCTCTGGCCACGCCCCCTACAGTCGGTCCGGCCCCTGGCTTTTCCAGCGTGTTCGCGAAAACGACTTCATTTATTTTCTTATTGATTTATCGACAGACCATCATACTTTTTAGACGTTATAATAACAACACTCTATTGATCCCCAAAGAGAGAAATTCTCTCCTTGCCTGCCCCCTCTTACTGTCCATGATACACAAGCACATATGTAGAAAAAACGTCAGCTTGGAAGCCAAGGCTGGACTTAACCTACTCTATTCTGGTATTCTGTTCTCCCAAGTAAGGCGTGGGTTCGAATCCAACTTCCGACAAAAGTTCTTCAATCGCTACAGCACAATTTGAGCCACTTACGGCTTTAATTGCTTTGTTTTATTTTTGCGTTTCAGGCAAAACTACATAACACTTAAAGACACTACGGGCATGTAAATGGAGAACGAAATTATAGTTATACCGAATCTCCTACACACAATACCAAGGTTACCAACTATACTAACTATATATGGGGCTTGGTACCCAATCTCGGAATGTGGGGATGATGATATATATATTATATAAAATATAATATAAATATAAATATATAAAATATATAAAATATATAAAATATATTTTTGGCCACAACCGGTCAACCGGATTCGAACCCCTGCGGGCGGCGAGAATAGTTTAGCTTAACTTCCCTTAACTTTTCCCATTCATTTTCAATGGTAGTGCTTAACAGTACGGATGTAATATTCTTTCGGCCACTGGTTGATGTTTTGTCGCTGTTTCGACGCCTCCAATGACGTTTTACCCTTATCACTACCGACAGTCGACACAACTGGATTTTGGAAAAGAGCAGCAGAGAGTGAGTAGTATTTCAGTAAATTTGGTGATTCACCTAAAAGAAAAACCGCCCGGTCGAACGGAAAGGACGACTTTCCAAGGTAAACTGAACAGCAATCTTATATTTTCTTAAATATTCCGATGTATTTCACATTCCAAAATCGAACTGGATGCTGTACGTTTTACGGAGCCCCTCGCGAAGCTCTCTGTGTAATGCTGAAGTAGTTATTCACTCGCTCCATAGGTAGCATTGCTTTTGAAATATTTAATAATTAATATTCAATTTTTAATGCACAATTTAAATAAAAACATGTTTGACTTTGGAAATTAAGGCGGGTACCGTTTATAAGAATTCCACTCATCGTGAGGAATCCAAAAGTATCTTTTATTAGTGGCCCGGTAAAGCAGTACATTTATTAAGCTAGACAGTGTCCATTTATGGAAAACGAGTAATTTGCAGTAAAACGAGCATACACTGGTCAAGTAGAATGAGTCTAGGCAGATGAGACAGAATAAACTGGATTACCGTTTATAAACTAACCTTATATATATAGTGTATTATACATATACTAATTCTGCACGTTCCTATATGCAAGGTACTGTGACGGTAACTTTCCTGTAAGTCATTGATATTTAACTACAACTTTTTTATGCATATTGTTTGCTGGCATTGCCGTTAACTTGGATATTAAAGAATTCCTCACATAATCGTTAAGTATTAAACCTACTAAAGTTGTTCAAACAAACCTTGTTTTAGGTTAAAGCAAGTCAGTTAGAAGCTATTACACTTACTTTGCTACCAAATGGCAAAGGTGTCAGATCACAGAATTCTTGTTTATAATTCCATGCCCTTCTGTGTTTCTTTACGCCTGTCAACTACCACCTGTCAAAAGTGAGGATGAGAATTTGGTTGGGTTTGGAGTCCGTGCTGGCAAGACCTGGAAGGATATTTGGGACAGTAGGGATGATGGGTATGAGGCTGTTATCCTCAAACAACAATGCGTACCAGGCAGCAAAATGTACCGACTACAGCAGTACCTGAGGCTGAAGCACAGCAATCTTCAGATGACACTGGAGGCTTCTGCTCCCTCAAGACCAGCACTTCCAGACACTTCTACTAATCCTCCAGGTTGGCTGACAGTTTCATATATGTGGTTCTGTGCATTGATTATGTCTTTTATTCATATCTATTTTGTTTTATAGAAATAGAGGAAGATGAGGAATTGGAGAGGATGATGCTTTGTTGGTCCCCTTCCAAAACCGAAGGCCCGATGAGTGAGAATCTCATATGCATGCACACACACAAACAGTCACTCTTCAGGATTCAGTATAAATTAAGGAATCAATATTATTTGTGGTTCATTTGTGGTTTTTTCACTTTGCTTTCAGGTTTGCAAGTTGTTGGAGTCCATGATGCTAAAGGTTCTTTCCCTTCAATTATGGAGGATAATTCTGGATGTCATGATCAGAATTTTTCATCCAAGTTCTTTATTATTCATCTTGTTTTGGCCACGTTCAGGCCCGTTTTGATGCCTGTGTTCTGTTTGTTCCATTGTTCAAGACTATGCAGCCAGAGATGACCTGGAGGGAGTTTCAAAAATCTCCTTTTTATGAGGCTGAAAAGCAGCGTTGGTCAGCGGAGAGAAAAAAGTAACACACTACCTGCTACTTCAAGAGCAGCGTTATTTGTAAAAATTGTAAATGTTTTCCATATACACTCTGTCCACTTTATTAAGAACAGCTATTTTGTGTCTGGGCTCATTTTTCACTGACAAATAATGCATGGCAACAGGTGGGTTACAATCAGATTGTAAAAATTGCCGCTGTTAGGTAGGTTTTCTTAAAGAAGTGGCAAGCATAGTTTTTTTTTAAAACAAAAAAAGTAAAGATTGTTTTATATTCTTTATAGTTCAGTATTGTTTGAATATACACTTGCAGCATTTTAACATATGGTTAATATGTTCCTTGTTTGTTCCTGATTCTCTAAGGTCATAAATTATCCCTGAGCATCTCTCAAAGTGTGGGGCAGTTACCCCAATGGCTAAATTCCCCATCGTGACCCTTTCAGATCTGTCCTATTAATCATTCCCTATCCACTGGCTAAATCTCTCTTGTCTCATCACCACCTCAACCAGTGTGGTGAGTCTAAGAAAGTGTTACGGCGTCAGTCAGGAGTTTTGGGCACACCTACCTATAGAATTGTTTCTTTGTACTATTCTTTACATTTTGTAATATTTATAAAGACATCATAACTATAAAGTAATACACATGGAATTATGCACTACTCAGAAAAGTTATTTAAAAAAAATAATTTGTTGGGGGGGACAATTCTGTTGGAACTCAGAAGGTTGCCGGTTCAAATCCCAGGGCTGGCCGAGTGATCCCACCATTGGGCCCTTGAGCAAGGCCCTTAACCCCAGCTGCTCCAGGGACTGACTGATCCTGCTTTCTACTTTATACTAGTTTAATGAGGTGGCCTCCTGGAATGCTTTTCCAGCTCTCCTGAAGGAGCCGTCTCATATATGCTGAGCACTCAGCCGATTTTCTTTAACTCTCTGGTCAGACTCCTTGAAAAACATTTCTACTGGGTTTAGCTCAAGTATCCAGGTAATATGACCCAGTCCCTTTGTAGGCAGAGTGGTGTGTCCAAATTACTGACTGGTACTGTATGTCTAACTATCTGACAGTTGTTAAAATGCTGCAGCATCACTGTTAGTATTGTCATAACAATGCTATTTTTAATTATGCTTTTTGTTTTGATTCAGGATTCAATGAGTCATTTGTTAACATGCTACAAAATGCATGCATTAACACTGCTGTTTAAGAAAATTAATCATTTCATCTATTTAATATTTGACATACACTACCGTTCAATTATATACCCTGTGACAAGACTTGATTGGGGTCAGTTTTATCCTACAAAAGGATAATGACCCAAACCAAACCTCCAAAATGTGTTAGCAATATTTAAAGAATAAGCAGTCAGACATACCAGGAGATTGATGCAGAGGACTGCCAGTTGCTGATAATAGGCCTCTATATGTAGATGTGGATAAAATTTTGTGAATTGCATGAAAATGTGTTTTTCTTTGGAAAACAAAGAAATTTGCATGTGATCCCAAACTTTTGAGCGGTAATGTATATCTTGGGGGTGGCATGGTGGTGCAGTGGTTAGCACTGTTGCCTCACACCTCTGGGACCCAGGTTTGAGTCGCCGCCTGTGTCACATGTGTGTGGAGTTTGCATGTTCTCCCCATGTCGTCGTGGGGGGTACTCCGGTTTCCCCCCACAGTCCAAAAACATGCTGAGGCTAATTGGAGTTGCTAAATTGCCCATAGGTGTGCATGTGAGAGTGAATGGTGTGTGAGTGTGCCCTGCGATGGGCTGGCCCCCCATCCTGGGTTGTTCCCTGCCTCGTGCCCATTGCTTCCGGGATAGGCTCCGGACCCCCGTGACCCAGTAGAATAAGCGGTTTGGAAAATGGATGGATGGATGGATGTATATCTTATCATACCCCTGAGTATGAGAACCTGAGTACTTGTCTCTTTCTGTGTAAATAGACTCAATAAACAATACATTTTATTCATAACTGTCTATGTCTGTTTAATTACCACAGCGACATAAATAAATAAATAAATAAAATTGTAACCATAGTTTTAAGCTGTTTATTAAATACATCAATATCAAGAAAACGAAGAATAATGGATGAATGTGATTACAAGAAATGGAGAAATTTGTTCATGCTTTTTTGAAAACATGCCTCAAAATGATTAGCATTTCAATCTAACTTGAAATGTATCAGAAAAAAAATCATTAACGGAGATTTTGCAGCGCCGGGGAGGGTCTCTTCGCTTCGCAAAAAAAATCCTTCAATTTCATTGGCTGCCACTGTGTTATGGCTATACGCGACCGGCCCCGCTGGGTCTCCCGTGTGAAAGGCGGCGATCTTACCACTACACTATCCAGCAACTATATAATATAAGGGAGATTTACGGGAAAATACTAATACGGGAGGACGGCGGGAAAGAGAAGTAAAATACGGTAGTTTCCCGGCCAAAACGGGAGACTTGACAGCCTGAGATGGCTGTCTCTGGCCACGCCCCCTACAGTCGGTCCGGCCCCTGGCTTTTCCAGCGTGTTCGCGAAAACGACTTCATTATTTATCTGATTGATTTATCGACAGACCATCATACTTTTTAGACGTTATAATAACAACACTCTATTGATCCCCCTCTTACTGTCCATGATACACAATGACGAGACACATGTTCACTAATGACGAGAACTATTCTATTTTTCATGCCGGGTCCTTCAAATCTTACATTTACAAATCTTGTTCTTGTTCTCTGCTTTCTCGTTCCCGTAGATATATATTATTATACGGAGATTTACGGAGTCTTCAAAGACGGTCCGGCTCCAGCTCAAGGATCACTGTTGCTGTGGTGTAGATCAGCTGATCTGTTTCCAGCTTAGCTTATTTCTTATTTCTCAGGTCAGCTGCTCTTGTATTCAGCCTACTAATATATATGGGGCTTGGTACCCAATCTCGGAATGTGGGGATGATGATATCTCCCCCCTGACCTGTCGTCCTGGCTCCCCCTTGTCGTAGCAATCGTGTTGTACCTCATCAATCTCTAGTTGTGATAGCAGTTGTTTCTGGCCACAACCGGGATTCGAACCCCGGTCTCCCGTGTGAAAGGCGGCGATCTTACCACTACACTATCCAGCAACTATATAATACAATATATAAAAAATATAATATAAATATAATATAAATATATAAAATATATAAAATATATTTTTGGCCACAACCGGGATTCGAACCCCGGTCTCCCGTGTGAAAGGCGGCGATCTTACCACTACACTATCCAGCAACTATATAATATAAGGGAGATTTACGGGAAAATACTAATACGGGAGGACGGCGGGAAAGAGAAGTAAAATACGGTAGTTTCCCGGCCAAAACGGGAGACTTGACAGCCTGAGATGGCTGTCTCTGGCCACGCCCCCTACAGTCGGTCCGGCCCCTGGCTTTTCCAGCGTGTTCGCGAAAACGACTTCATTTATTTTCTTATTGATTTATCGACAGACCATCATACTTTTTAGACGTTATAATAACAACACTCTATTGATCCCCAAAGAGAGAAATTCTCTCCTTGCCTGCCCCCTCTTACTGTCCATGATACACAAGCACATATGTAGAAAAACGTCAGCTTGGAAGCCAAGGCTGGACTTAACCTACTCTATTCTGGTATTCTGTTCTCCCAAGTAAGGCGTGGGTTCGAATCCAACTTCCGACAAAAGTTCTTCAATCGCTACAGCACAATTTGAGCCACTTACGGCTTTAATTGCTTTGTTTTATTTTTGCGTTTCAGGCAAAACTACATAACACTTAAAGACACTACGGGCATGTAAATGGAGAACGAAATTATAGTTATACCGAATCTCCTACACACAATACCAAGGTTACCAACTTTGGTCAGCTGGCCGGAGTGAGACGTTCAATTCCCGTAAGATTTCTTTGCGCCAGCCTGAGAGTCTGAAAACACGTCACACCAGATGCATGAGAGATGGAAACCTGGGATATTCAGTCGAATCAGATCAAATATGATGCTAAGTTAGTACTAAGTTAAAATATGTTCCGCACTTGTAACATGCACCCATGATTTGGAACAGCAGCATACCTGTCAAGGTTTGGATTTGAAAATAAAGGAAATTTTCCGGCACCCGCCGTGAGCCATCCCACCACCGCAACCAGGCTCCAGTATCAACAACAACAAACAAACAAATTTATTTTTATATAGCGCATTATCACAACATTACATTGTCTCAAAGCGCTTTACAGTATCCTCACCCAAAGCCCCCAGTGAGTAAGCCATAGGCGACAGTGGCAAGGAAAAACTCCCTAGAAGGAAGAAACCTTGAGAGGGACCAGACTCAAAGGGGAAGCCCATCCTCCAGGGGCCGGCAGGGATAGTCAAATAGAGAGAGGAGAGCAAGGAAGATAAGCCAATGCCGAAGCCGAGTCTTCTTCCAATTGCCAGGCAACCAGAGGTAAGGCAGCGGGTCATACATGGAAGATCAGAACGGCGAGCTGGATGCAGGGACGTCACTGGTGGTGGTCGGGTGTGCTGGATATCTTGATAGATTGAGGTCTCCAGGCATCACCCCCAGGAGGAGTAGGGGAAATAAAATGTACAATTAGGCATAGTAGAGGAGGCTATTGGCAGTGCTAAAAGCTAGGTGAGTACAATATGAAGTGCAATCTGCAAGCTCCGGCAGATATGGCTATGGCAGCATCAGTAGGAGGGAGAGGCAAGTGGGAATGCCGGCATGGGGAGTCCCTGAAATGTCAGCACTCCAGTTCCACAAGAGATTGCAAAGCTAGAGTGACAGCACTGACAATCCAGTTCATCCAAAGCCAATGGCACCGATCCCCACCCAGCTCTACACCTCACACTACAGGTCTGCCTGGGAGTGAAGAGTTAGCTAGGGCTAGAACTAGTGTCCCTATACGCTAAACTAAACAGGTGTGTTTTTAGTCTGGACTTGAGTTTTTAGTCTGGACAGAGCACGTTACTGACACACACATCTTCTTCGCAATGTTGCACACCTCTTTAAAATTTGCCTTTGTGATCTCCGATTGCCTCAATCGGACATCATTAGTGCCGACGTGGATAACTATCTGAGAGTATTTACGTTTACTTTTAGCCAGCACTTTTAAATTTGCCGAGATGTCGGTCGCTCTGGCACCCGGGAGACAATTTACAATGGTCGCTGGAGTCGCTACTCTCACGTTTCTTAGAATAGAATCACCAATTATTAGAGCACTTTCAACAGGCGTCTCAGTGGGAGTTTCACTGAGTGGGGAGAACCTGTTGGAAACGCGGATAGGCGAATGGTGCCGGTGTAAGTTTGGTTTGGATTTGCGACTATGCCGCCGGGTCGTCACCCACTCGCCTTGCTGCGAAGGCTCTGCTGCCGGAGCAGGGGGAGACTTACTGGCTATCGCGGACATATCCGGAGCCGCTAATACTGAGTCAATAAAACTCTCATTCTCCTGAATGTTATGTAACGTCCGGATACGTCCCTCTAACACTACAATCTTCTCCGTCAGTCTAGCGACTAACTGACACTTCTCACATGTATAAATACCGCTAATGACTGGAGAAGAATAGCTAAACATATTACACTCAGAACACGGAACAGTAGACATGGCGTTGTACTTACGTAAACTGAGGCTGTAAGGCTGGAAGCACCTTCTTAATTGAACGAAGATCGTGGGTCGGTACTTGCGTAGGTGATTAATCCGTCGGGGTCTGGGAAATTTTATTTATTTATTTTGGAGGATTATTAATCTTGCGAAGCTTTTTCCCAATGACTTAACTCGAATTATTATTTAGGTGATATCTATGGTTTCAAAGTTCGCGCGCTAGCAGTCAGTATCACTCTCGCAGGAAACAGGAAACAACGGAAATGACCATGTGTATCCCTTACATTTTAAGACAGGAAATATAAAATAATATAAATTATATAAAATATAATATAAATATAAATATATAAAATATATAAAATATAAAATAACCATTTGTCATTTATTTTCTATTAATTTTTCATGTTCACTCATGCGGCTCTGTCATTCACTAATGACTTGGATTTTTCATGCCGACTGACATCGTTCCTTCCCCGTGGGAGACAAATCTTACAGAACGCGTGACCCATCCTGCTCCTCTTCAGGAAAGTAAATTCGTCATCTTCGTCATCACCCCTTAAAACAATTACTGAAGCGAGACGGCGCACGCGTTACGGCGACAGATTTAAATTGTGAGTGCACTATATCTCGTCGCAAATGGTGCTTAACCACGGCGGGTCTCAAGCACAGGAGACTCCCAATTTCTAAATGACACACACTTGGCTCACAGCGCAAAGTTGTGTTAAACTTGCTTTGTCTAAAGCAGGCACACACATACGAGTATGATCCTGATAGGTAACTAAGCTATCGGTCTTATGTCCAAGCGCAACATAATTTAGGTTAGAACCTCATAACAAGTATTCCCGTTCGCTAATAGAGAGATCTCTCCCAGGATATATAGAAACGGAGACACTCGTCCGAATTGAACCTGGAAACAAAGCGCTACATCTGAGAATCTCGTCAGACATAGGGTTAAAGTTTACTGCAGTTTAATACGAAAGAACTACAATGAAATCACCGAAAATAAAACAAAATAATATAACTACTAATAATAGAAATAAAAATAACTATAATAAGCCCATATGATCCCGCTTAAATGCCTTCAGATTGCCATGAGTGCGACTTTTGCAACCAGTTGACAGTAGCGCTTCTTCACTGCACGTTCGGTCATAAAAAGTTTAAATTGTGTGCTCAGAATAAGTTTAAACCTTGTGCCTTGTGATTATTAACCAATTTTTATGCTGAATGGTCGGCTCAAACTCAATTGCGAAACACCGTGAGTCTGTTAATGTGTGACTTAAATGGAACTCATTAATAACCAGTATCACGTAATAACCTGGGTTAGAATAGAAGGCTTGTCCAACGAGCTGCGTCACCAGGTAATGTAAACGATCGGTAGCGAAGCTCCCCTCACGGCCAATGAGAGAGAGTCTCGCGATATTTCAGGCGAATTTGAGGTTTCAGAGCGTAGATCGCACAGGCAGGGATTCTTGTGAGCACTCAATGAACGGAGGCTGAAGTTGTGTAAAAGACATGCATTTATTCCTATAACTAACATAAGACAGACATTACACCTAACAAACAATAAACACGAAATAACGGAGTGGACACAAACAATGTAATCATGAAAATGCAATGACCAGATTTAAAATGAGTAACCTTAAAAGGGAAAATACTGTTCTGCAAAGCAAGCAATTTGTGGAAATACTGTCCTAAAGTAATATAGCAGGTGAATAGGAGTTTAGGTTGTTATAAATGAAAGGAAGTTTGTTTACTTGGTTGCAGAGTGGGGGGGGGGGGGGTCTTGGCAGTTGGTTGCGGAGGCTGATGAGCTGATGGGTGATGGCACTCAGGGAGGCGCGGTGTTTGCAGCGGTTGTTGGAGTGGAGCCCCTCTGATTCCCTCTCCTGGTGAAGCTTGGGCTTGGTTGCAGTTCTCTGTCCAGCTGGGTCTTCACTGATAGGCTTCAGGAGGGCTTCTTGTGGGCTTCTCTTCTCTTGGGCTGATGTTCTCTGCCTCTCTTCGTGCTGATGGTCTTTTGTTTTCTCCTCCCTTCTGTTTCTCCTCTCCTGGCTTTGTTCTGAGGTGCCAGGTTTTATAGTGTAAAGTTCGTGAATAGGAGTGACCAGGAATTCGACTCCTGGACCAATGGCTGACCATCCATTTGGCGGGCTTTCGGAAGGGGGTCTGTATCAGTCCTTTTGAGATTTATGACCAGAGTGATTTCCCTTGTATTGATGATTTTCGTTAGGCTGGTGTAACTTTTGATATATTCACTTTCGTGGTAACCACTGACCAGATTTGGAAACTGGAGTGATTTTCCATCGGTTTGATACCAAACATGCCATAGCAGCCTAGCGGTTCACACCTCATACCATCTGTAATGATTAATTAATGATTACTTATATTATGTCGTTATGTTATATTACTCACACCTTATTTTATGCCTCACAATCTATATAATTGTAAATATACTGTGTAGCTGCTGGCGCGTTCCAAACTAAATCTCATTGTACTTACAATGTCAATAAAAACATCCATCCATCCATCTAGGCAGGCCAGTGTCGCCTCCATCCTTCCTGAAGTCAGTGATTCCTTTGTCTTTGTGCTGTTTAGTGCCAAATTGTTTGCTGAACTCCAACCTATCAGTTTCTGGACCTCATCTCTGTAAGCTGACTCATAAGAACCAAAGAGATTTACAAATGAGAGGAGGCCATTCGGCCCATCAAGCTCCTTTGAGGAGAACTTAGCTAATAGCTCAAAAATCTTATCTAGCTCTGATTTAAAAGAACCCAGGGTTTTAGCTTGTGTTACAATAACAGGAAGACTATTCCATACTCTAACTACACGCTGTGTACAGAAATGCTTCATCAAATTCGTTTTAAAATGTTCTCCAGCTAATTTCCACTTATGGCCACGAGTTCTGGTATTTAAACTAACATTGAAATAGCCATTTGGCTGAACAGCATCCAGACCTGTTAGAATCTTAAACACCTGGATTATGTCCCCCCTTAGTCTCCTTTGCTCGAGGCTAAACAGATTCAGCTCAGCTAACCTCTCCTCATTAGACATTCCTCTAAGACCAGGAATCATTCTCGTTGCCCTACGTTGCACCTTTTCCAAGGCAGCAATGTCCTTCTTAAGGTATGGTAACCAAACCCGCACACAATATTCTAGGTGGGGTCTTACCAAGGAATTATATTATCGTAGCATCACTTGCCTTGTCTTAAACTCCACACACCTAGAGATGCAATGTGCCTTCTCGCGTGGTGTTCCTGCAGAGGGAGTCTGTGAGTGCTGGAGATTGGGGGAGGGGGCAGTGTGGCTATGTCTGCTCTGTGTTCCTCCAGACGAGCAAAGAAGCTGTTTAGCTCCTTTGCTAAAAGGGCGTTGCTGTTAACAGTGACGGTGTTGTTGCCTTTGAAGTTTGTAATGTGTTGTATTCCCTGCCACACCCACTGTGGGTTGTTGTATGTGAAGTAGACCTCTATTTTCTGTTTCTCTGCCTGCCTGGCAACCTTGATGCCCCTATTCAGGTTAGCTCTGGCTGCACTCTGTGTTCTTGACTGCGCTGTCTTGTCCTGTAGTATTGTATTGTTGCTCTTGTGTTTATCTTGCACTTTCTCCCTCTGTTTGTGCTCCTTTCACTCTGTATAGTTCTATCTTGCCCGCACTTGTGTCATCTTGTGTTGTTTCTGTTTTTCTTCTTTGTGTTGCACCGTGGTCCAGGAGGAACAATGTTTCCTTTCACTGTGTACTGTGTATATTGCTGAAATAACAATAAACCCACTTGACCACCTGCCTCAATTCATCCTGAAGAGTTTTCCAATGTTGTTCAAAGGTCTGTTTGTTTCGAGTGAAGGACACGCCCCTGGACGTGCTGGATAAGGGGACCACAGATCAGTGTCCTCAGTCCTGCTTCTCCCTTCAAAGCTGAGAGGAAGATGACCCGCCTGCTGCTTCTGGTTTTGGCTTATGGAGCTCTGCTTATCTCCACAGAGGCCCAGCAAGATTACCACAGTCTCCCTGCACTCACAAGACGGCCATTAAACTCGCAGTCGAAAATGCTCATCAAGGAACCCGTCAGCACATGAATTTCTATAACATCCAGGGCCGTCCGAAGGTAACTGCTGAGAAAGTGTTTACAAAAGTGTGAAACTTTCATCATCTGCAAGCTGAACTAATGAGTATCACATTGATTTTGATGTTTTAATTTCAATGCATATGATGCTTAATGTCTCTTCACAATGAAAGTGATGGTTGTATATCTCAGCCCTGGTCAATTTTACCTTCTCACAGTTTCTCTCTGAATCTGCTGCAGTCAAGTCTGTGACAGTTTGCCATTTTTTGGGTGATTATTGTTTGTTATATTGCCTTTAAAACAGTTGTAGGCAATTTTGTATATAACGTGTTTATGTGATTTAGATCAGCAGTGAATACATTGACATTGAGATTCTCTTGAGAGCAACAAAATGTCCAAAGTCAACTGCAACAGACCATCGGGCTGACTGTATTTTCATGGACAAGAGGGTAAGTAAAGAGTCACTGTGACTGTGAGCATTGGACATATCAGTTAGCAAATTAATTTAGGTTCATGTTAACTTTTTTGATGCCCTGCGGGGGAAAGTTAGCCAACAATAAAGTAACAAATACATAGGTGGCCTCAAAGAGCCAGTTCCTTCACCTTATTCTCAAATTTTAGTAGGTTTACAGGCTTAAAGGCTGGATTACCAGGCAGAAGCAAATGCTAATCATCTGAGGGGTGACCTGTAGATTATGCTTCGAGCTATGAACCCTAGCTGGCCTTATTTAAAGACCTGTGGGCTGTACTACAAAGCGGGTTTTACATACCCAGAGTTAACTCAATCGAGCCAGGTTAACTAAAACTCATTGTTGAAATCAGCCTTAAATGGCAGTGTGGTGTTTTGTGGTGAAAGGGCAGGACTTAACTCTTGTTTTAATTAGAAAGCCAGTAATTAAACCTGGTCAGAGCAGGGTAGATGTGCAGTGTGAATTACCCTTTAAATTTACCTCTTTAAATAGTGAACTACAGGACCACTTAGCTTGATCGGAGGACAGTATTTTAATACAGAGCAGTGTTCAGTTAAACGGGATTTGTTGTTCATACTTTTAGATGAACTTGCTTTGTATAATATAGCCTTATGGTGACCCTGCTTTGGAAGCTCTTTCCTCTAAAATTGTTCTGTGTCATTAAACCCTGCACTCCAGCAGCTCTGCCTTAAATCATTAGATATATCTTTACTACACCTTCTCTCACTGTATTTATTGCCCACCACTCTTTAAATACTGTTTTTGTGTGTCTGTGTGTTTTTGCAGCCATTCATTAACTGTAGAGTTTGCAGCAGACGGTCTGGTAATGATCTTACACATCCATCAAATGACTGTGTACCAAACAAGAAAGTGGATGAAGTAAGTGTAGAGAGTCTTAGCATTATGGAAATGTAACAGGTGTGTGAATTGTGTCTAAACATGTGGTTAAACTTTGATTGTGTTTGTACATGCAAAAATTTGATCAGAGTACTGTTTATTAATGACAATGTTACTTTTAATCTGAACAACAGTGGCAGCACCAAGGAAAAGCTTGGGGGGGGGGGCTCTAGCTCCTCCTCCAATGACCATAGTACCCCCACAGCACCCCCAAAATATTGGTTTCATTTTTTCTTTAACTATCTGTAAAATCTGTATATTGTGTAAGACATTTTTGCGGTTTTTACAGCATACTTGTAGTGTATTTTTTCTTCAAAGTACACATAGAGGCTCTGTGAGCTAGACGTTAGAATTTCATATTTTATCCTATTTTATCCATGCTGTAGCTTATCGTGCTGTGTGCTTCTATACACCATCTACATAAGCTGAAAAGCTAAAGCACCCGGTCTAAATAATCTCACTCCCCTATAGCACCTGTAGCATTAAGTCACTGGCGCTGCCACTGCTGAATAAACGACTCCAATCTGACTAAACCGCTTAACTTTTCCTCCCCATGTTACATTTCAGGACAAACGACGTAATATGTGTCCTTCTGATAAACCTCTTCTCAGACCTAAAACTGCCTTGGCTTCCAAGGACACTAAAGAAGCTGAAGGAGACCGTCTGGCTGTTTCTGATGGCTGATGGTCCTGCAATGTGGACCAGAGGAGGAAACTGGGAGGGAAAATGCTTTGCTTTATATCATGCCCACCCAAAGCCCCCAGTGAGTAAGCCATAGGCGCCGATAGCATGGAAAAACTCCCAAGAAGGAAGAAACCTTGGGAGGGACCAAACTCAAAGGGGGAGCCCATCCTCCTGGGGCCGGCAAAGTGTAGGTGCAGGATCACAAAAAAACTTGACGAGAGAAACGAGAGAATTCGACTGTCCCTCACAAAAACTGTAAAGTTTTAGTGGCTAAATTGCTTTTTCTATGCCTTTTCAAACAGGAGGAGATTTGTTTGGCTATACGTAGAAATTTTCTATACAATTTAGACAGCACAGAATCATTAACCTACTTTAATGCATTTATTAATACAACCACATATTTCACACATTTTGACATCAGTCATGCAGTGAAGATACAGTCTCTTTATTTCTTGACGCCAACCCTCCCCATTAATCCGGGCTTGGGACCGACACCTAGTTGAGCTGGCTTTCTCCCTTAAGTGGCTGGGTTAGGCTAAACTATGTACATATTTATGAAGACTACTATAAATTTATAAAGACCTCCCTAAATATGTAGTCTAACAAAACGCAGTTTAAAGAAGGTAGCCTACCTGGTAAACAAAGAAATTAAAAGGCCCACAGCATATAATCGGGCTATATCCAAGCAGTTTTTAAGAACGTAACCTACATGGCGAAATTGAATTACTTTCTGGACCAACAAACGCAACCAGACATGAACATTATGCACCTTCCTAGTCTTGATGTATGTCGTCATACAGATGAGGACGTTAAGGCAGCCTTTAGGTCCGACCCATCATGCACTGCAGTTTTTTGCAAATTCCTCAGATGGAAAACCATTAAATACCTCTTCTATTACCTTATATTACCTTATATTCATGTAATAAATATACAAATATCAATTAGTTGGAAATCAGCCAGACAGACGTAATTACTACAAATGGTTTCCACTGTATTTGTGACTCTGAGTGCCGCAGGCTTGGATGCAGTGCCGCACCATTTTGTAAGTAAATTAATAAATATTAATGAGACATCACCTACCACCCTGCAAAAAAGAAATTTGCCGCTCGTCCCCCTGCACATGAACCAACATGGCTGTGTCAACCAGCGGAGCTCCGGAGCCTCTGGAGAAACACGCGGCAAAAAAGGCTCGCATACGGTCTTCCAGAGTTTGGGAATACTTCAGTCATGACACCTTTTCTGCGCCTCTATTGTAGCTGGCGTTAATGACGCTGTTTCAGCCATTTTATATTTTCTGTTTACTTATTCTGTCATGTAAGACTGAGACAAATTATCGTTTACGACTATTCTTACACACTGTAGCCTGACTTGCTGACTTAAGTAAGCTTAACTATAAGCTACCTTTGCTAGTGTTTGTGAATAACATGTTTCTCTAGTTATGAAATTATTCCATGTTTTAGCATCTGTTTCAACATTAAAGTCAAATTGGTATATTGAAATATGTAAAAACTATTGAACTATTAGCTTAAGTCTAACATAGAAAATCCTACTGAATCTCTTAAGATTTTCCTTTTTTGTTAATGCACTAATGTTTAAGAAGTGTCTTAAATTGAATTTCAGATTTGTGTGTGGGTGGGAGTGGGTGAATTGTATTAAATTCATACATTCATTCTTTTGGCTCAGACATTACTGACCTAAAACAAATTGAGGCATTGGGTAAGTGCTTAAATTAGCTACTAAATGGCAAAAAATATTCTAAATATCACATTTTCCATTCTTCGGTATAATTTTAATGAATCACCTATGCTGCCAAACATTAACGCATAGATTGTCACAACACTCTATGTTTTAGTTCTTCTTTATGTGTATAGGACGGTGTGATGGTTCTGGTGGTGGGTGTGGCCGACGCTGCTCGCGATGTTTGGCTATGCTGCAGTCCCAGGGACCAAGTTGGAACACATTTCCACCTTCAAGCTTAGGTGGAAAAACGGCACCGAGACCCAGCAGCAGGACAACTTCTTGTCCAGACAACCAGCCCTGCTTCATCATTGAAGTAAGCCCTGTGAACAGGAGCGAGATGTACTTCTGCAGTGGATGTTATAGCGGAAAGAACATCCCCATCCTCACGTCTGCCGGAGTGCCCCCTCAAGTGGGTGTGTGACTTAACTCGATGGATGAATTGGACAGAATGTACTGTTACTAGAGGTCGACCGATATGGGTTTTTCAAGTCAAGGGTCAGGCGATGGCCGATATATGCTGCTGATTTTTTTTGGCCGATAATTGGACGTTTTCCCCTCTATTTGCATGGTAAAATATCACACTAATAATAACAAACGATACACAAAATTTCTCAATTTAGCATTTATTGAATACTCAACTTGGAAACAATAACACATTTATAAACAATAAAAATAGCAGCATCAGAATCTCTGTTAGTGCACAATATAGCAGCAAACTCCTCATGTTTGACGGAAGGAAATTTGTAAACAATACAAAAAGGAATAAGCATGTTATCTTTAGTTGTAATCCCACTTCCAGTCCCTGAGTCTTACTCACCACACTCATACTTCACAGCAAACAGACAGCAGTTAATTAACCAGAAGAGAAAAATGCAAAAACACAACAGAACTTGTAAATAATAACAAACTAATAGACAATAAAAATAGCAGCATCAGAATCTCTATTAGTGCCAAATATAGCAGCAAACTCCTCATGTCTGACGGAAGGAAAATTTGTAAATACACAAAGGAATGAGCACATCTTCAGTTTTAATCCCATTTCCAGTCCCTGAGTCTTCCTCATCCCACAAGCAGGCAAGGCATGTCACCCCGGTTGTGTGACACTTATTTTATATAATAAAATAAGTGCCCCCTGCGGCCCCAGAGCTCGAGCAGCCGTCTCCGCTGCCTGCAGCTACCGCGCCCACGTCCGAGGCGCTTTCCCTGCCTGCAGCTCCCGGGCAGGCGCCCCCTCTGCAGCCTGCAGCTCCAGTCCCTGGCCCCACTCCAGTCCCTTCTCCCCCTGTGACTCTGGTACCCTCACCCCGACGAGCCCGACCCCGGCCGCAGGTCCTTATGTCTGTGTCCCATAAGGGGAGAGGACACAGACGCACGGCTGGGGTCCCACCCGCCCAGCCCCCTGGCTCGCCCTCCCTCGCCGGCGCTAGGGCTTGGTCGGCACCTGCGGGTCCTGGCCCTCCGGGTCGGCTGTCGTCTGCGGGTCCCCCTCCGCGGCCTCGTCGCCCTGCCTCGGTCCCTCCTCCGGCGTCTTATCGGTTGCCTGCGGGCCCCCCGACGGCGGCTCCTCATTCGCCTGCTGGTCCTCCCGCTCTGGCGTGTCGGAGGACGTCGCCGTCTGCTGCGGCTCCCCCTCTCTCCTTGCCCTCGCCAGGGTCCCTTCCAGCTCCTTCGTCCCCTTCCCTGGTCTCCCCTCCGACTCCCTCCTTCGTCCCTGCGTCTGTCCCTCACCCCGTCTCCTCGGCCCCTCCGGCTCCGGCCTCCCGGCCGCCTGCAGCCCTTCCGGCTGCCTCCCGTCGCCCGCTGGGTCTCCCTCGGGCTCCTCTTGGTTCCCCCTCCTTCTCTCCCTGGCCTCCCGTCTTTGTCCCTCCTGCCTCTGCTCCCCCTCGCTTTGTTCCTCCTGTCTCTGTCCCTCCTCTCTTTGTCCCTCGTCCCTCTGGCTTCTGCTCCTCTTTCCCCGATGTTCCCTTCGTTCACTCCCGGTCCTTTTGTCCTGCCTGTTCCCTCCGTGTCCCCCTTTCTGATCTGTTTCTCTGCCTTTCCTGTCTTATGTCAAGTCTTGTCCTGGCTCCTTCCCCTGTGCCAGTTCTGTCTGTCCGTTCTGTTCCCTGTCCCTCATTAATGAGGTTTTATATAGATATACATATATGCCCGGCTTGTCCGCTCCTCGTGTGTGCCACGCCCCCTGATTACCCACGTGTGCTTCCCTGATCGTCTCCTGCTTTGCCCGATTACTTTGATTAGTCATGACCTATTTTAAGTCCTGGTCTTACCTGTTTGCCCTGTCCGTCATTGTAGTTTGTCAATGCCTGCGTTCCGTCCTGCTCTACCCGCTCCGTTTCCCCGATTAAAGACCCGTTTTCACAAACACAAAAAAAACTATATGTATACATATACATACACTGAACAAAAATATAAACGCAACACTTTTGTTTTTGCTCCCATTTTTCATGAGATGGACTTAAAGATCTACAATTCATTCCAGATACACAATATTACCATTTCTCTCAAACATTTCTCACAAATCAGTCTAAATGTGTGATAGTGAGCACTTCTGCTTTGCTGAGATAATCCATCCCACCTCACAGGTGTGCCACATCAAGATGCTGATCTGACATCATGGGTAGTGCACAGGTGTACCTTATACTGCCCACAATAAAAGGCCACCCTGGAATGTGCAGTTTTGTCTCACAGCAAAATGCCACAGATGCCACAAGCATTGAGGGAGCGTGCAATTGGCATGCTGACAGCAGGAATGTCAACCAGATCTGTTGCTCGTGCATTGAATGTTCATTTCTCAACCATAAGCCGTCTCCAAAGGCGTTTCAGAGAATATGGCAGTACATCCAACCGGCCTCACAACCGCAGACCACGTGTAACCACACCAGCCCAGGACCTCCACATCCAGCAGGTTCACCTCCAAGATCGTCTGAGACCAGCCACTCAGACAGATGATGCACGGCCCCATGTTGCAAGGATCTGTACACAGTTCTTGGAAGCTGAAAATGTCCCAGTTCTTGCATGGCCAGCATACTCACCGGACATGTCACCCGTTGAGCATGTTTGGGATGTGCTTGACCGGCGTATACGACAGCGTGTACCAGTTCCCACTAATATCCAACAACTTCGCACAGCCATTGAAGAGGAGTGGACCAACATTCCACAGGCCACAATTGACAATCTGATAAACTCTATGCGAAGAAGATGTGTTGCATTGTATGAGGCAAATGGTGGTCACACCAGATACTGACCGGTTCTGAGTCCCCAGACCCCCAATAAAGCAAAAAACTGCACATTCCAGGGTGGCCATTTATTGTGGGCAGTATAAGGTACACCTGTGCACTACCCATGATGTCAGATCAGCATCTTGATGTGGCACACCTGTGAGGTGGGATGGATTATCTCAGCAAAGCAGAAGTGCTCACTATCACACATTTAGACTGATTTGTGAGAAATGTTTGAGAGAAATGGTAATATTGTGTATCTGGAATGAATTGTAGGTCTTTAAGTCCATCTCATGAAAAATGGGAGCAGAAACAAGAGTGTTGCGTTTATATTTTTGTTCAGTATATATATTTATGGGTGTATCGAGACTAGATGGTCAGTATGGATAACTAAGGTGCACTAAAACTGGGTGAGCAGGCAAGGCATGTCACCCAGGTTGTGTGACAATTATTTTATATAAATGTATATATGTATATATATATTCCATCCACCATCCCTCCTTTACAGAGAACTGCGTTATTTTTATTGTCCATTACGAAAAAAATAAAAAAACTATATATATATATATATATATATATACATATATATTTATGGGTGTATCGAGACTAGATGGTCATTATGGATAACTAAGGTGCACTAAAACTGGGTGAGCAGGCAAGGCATGTCACCCAGGTTGTGTGACAATTATTTTATATAAATGTATATATATATATATATATTCCATCCACCATCCCTCCTTTACGGAGAACTGCGTTATTTTTCTTTTCTATTGCTAATAAAAAAACTATATATATGTACATGTATATATATATATATATATATATATATATATATATATATATATATATATATATATGGGTGTATCGAGACTAGATGGTCAGTATGGATAACTAAGGTGCACTAAAATTGGGTGAGCAGGCAAGGCATGTCACCCAGGTTGTGTGACAATTATTTTATATATATGCATGTACATATTCCATCCACCATCCCTCCTTTATGGAGAACTGCGTTATTTTTATTGTCTATTGCAAAAAAAAACAGAAAAACTATATATATATATATATATATATATATATATATATATATATATATACATATATATTCATGGGTGTATCGAGACTAGATGGTCATTCTGGATAACTAAAGTGCACTAAAATTGGGTGAGCAGGCAAGGCATGTCACCCAGGTTGTGTGACAATTATTTTATATAAATGTATATATATATATATATATATATATATATATATATATTCCATCCACCATCCCTCCTTTACGGAGAACTGCGTTATTTTTCTTTTTTATTGCTAATAAAAAAACTATATATATATACATATATATTTATGGGTGTATCGAGACTAGATGGTCATTATGAATAACTAAGGTGCACTAAAATTGGGTGAGCAGGCAAGGCATGTCACCCCGGTTGTGTGACAATTATTTTATATATATATTCCATCCACCATCCCTCCTTTACGGAGGACTGCTTTATTTTTAATATCCATTGCGAAAAAAAAACACAAGAAAAAGAAAAAATATCTATATATATAAATATATATATATATATATATATATGGGTGTGTCGAGACTAGATGGTCAGTATGGATAACTAAAGTGCACTAAAATTGGGTGAGCAGGCAAGGCATGTCACCCAGGTTGTGTGACAATTATTTTATATAAATGTATATATATATATATATATATATATATATATATATATATATATATATATATATATATATATATATATATTCCATCCACCATCCCTCCTTTACGGAGAACTGTGTTATTTTTCTTTTCTATTGCTAATAAAAAAACTATATATATGTACATATATATATATATATATATGGGTGTATCGAGACTAGTTGGTCATTATGGATAACTAAGTTGCACTAAAATTGGGTGAGCAGGCAAGGCATGTCACCCAGGTTGTGTGACAATTATTTTATATATATGTATATATATATTCCATCCACCATCCCTCCTTTATGGAGAACTGCGCTATTTTTATTGTCTATTGCAAAAAAAAAAAAAAAAAAAAACAATACATATATATACATATATATTTATGGGTGTATCGAGACTAGATGGTCATTATGAATAACTAAGGTGCACTAAAATTGGGTGAGCAGGCAAGGCATGTCACCCCGGTTGTGTGACAATTATTTTATATATATATTCCATCCACCATCCCTCCTTTACGGAGAACTGCGTTATTTTTATTGTCCATTGCGAAAAAAAAAAAACTATATATATACATATATATTTATGGGTGTATCGAGACTAGTTGGTCATTATGGATAACTAAGTTGCACTAAAATTGGGTGAGCAGGCAAGGCATGTCACCCAGGTTGTGTGACAATTATTTTATATATATGTATGTATATATTCCATCCACCATCCCTCCTTTACGGAGAACTGCGTTATTTTTCTTTTCTATTGCTAATAAAAAAACTATATATATGTACATATATATATATATATTTATGGGTGTATCGAGACTAGTTGGTCATTATGGATAACTAAGGTGCACTAAAATTGGGTGAGCAGGCAAGGCATGTCTCCCCAGTTGTGTGACAATTATTTTATATAAATGTATATATATATTCCCTCCACCACCCCTCCTTTACGGAGGACTGCTTTATTTTTAATATCCATTGCGAAAAAAAAACACAAGAAAAAGAAAAAATATCTATATATATACATATATATATATATATATATATATATATATATATATATATGGGTGTGTCGAGACTAGATGGTCAGTATGGATAACTGAGGTGCACTAAAATTGGGTGAGCAGGCAAGGCATGTCACCCAGGTTGTGTGACAATTATTTTATATATATGCATATACATATTCCATCCACCATCCCTCCTTTACGGAGAACTGCGTTATTTTTATTGTCTATTGCAAAAAAAAAACAGAAAAACTATATATATATATATATATATATATATATATATATATATATATATATATATATATATATATATATATATATATATATATACATATATATTCATGGGTGTATCGAGACTAGATGGTCATTATGGATAACTAAAGTGCACTAAAATTGGGTGAGCAGGCAAGGCATGTCACCCAGGTTGTGTGACAATTATTTTATATAAATGTATATATATATATATATATTCCATCCACCATCCCTCCTTTACGGAGAACTGCGTTATTTTTCTTTTCTATTGCTAATAAAAAAACTATATATATATACATATATATTTATGGGTGTATCGAGACTAGATGGTCATTATGAATAACTAAGGTGCACTAAAATTGGGTGAGCAGGCAAGGCATGTCACCCCGGTTGTGTGACAATTATTTTATATATATATTCCATCCACCATCCCTCCTTTACGGAGGACTGCTTTATTTTTAATATCCATTGCGAAAAAAAAACACAAGAAAAAGAAAAAATATCTATATATATATACATATATATATATATATATATATATATATATATGGGTGTGTCGAGACTAGATGGTCAGTATGGATAACTAAAGTGCACTAAAATTGGGTGAGCAGGCAAGGCATGTCACCCAGGTTGTGTGACAATTATTTTATATAAATGTATATATATATATATATATATATATATATATATATATATATATATATATATATATTCCATCCACCATCCCTCCTTTACGGAGAACTGCGTTATTTTTCTTTTCTATTGCTAATTGCGTTATTTTTCTTTTCTATTGCTAATAAAAAAACTATATATATATGTACATATATATATATATATATGGGTGTATCGAGACTAGTTGGTCATTATGGATAACTAAGTTGCACTAAAATTGGGTGAGCAGGCAAGGCATGTCACCCAAGTTGTGTGACAATTATTTTATATATATATGTATATATATATTCCATCCACCATCCCTCCTTTATGGAGAACTGCGTTATTTTTATTGTCTATTGCAAAAAAAAAAACAAAAAAAACTATATATATATACATATATATTTATGGGTGTATCGAGACTAGATGGTCATTATGAATAACTAAGGTGCACTAAAACTGGGTGAGCAGGCAAGGCATGTCACCCAGGTTGTGTGACAATTATTTTATATATATGTATATATATATTCCATCCACCATCCCTCCTTTATGGAGAACTGCGTTATTTTTATTGTCTATTGCAAAAAAAAAAACAAAAAAAACTATATATATATATACATATATATATATGGGTGTATCGAGACTAGAAGGTCATTATGCATAACTAAAGTGCACTAAAATTGGGTGAGCAGGAAAGGCATGTCACCCCAGTTGTGTGACAATTATTTTATATATATGTATATATATATATATATTCCCTCCACCACCCCTCCTCTACGGAGGACTGCTTTATTTTTATTTCCATTGCAAAAATAAAAAATTTTAAAACACAAAAAAAAAAAAAAACGAAAATAATAATAATAAAAATAATTTTGAATGTGTATTCAAATAAGTTTGAATGTGTGTGAACTATATATAAATATATATATACACATGCATATACAGAAATATATACACACACACACATATATATATATACACACACACACACAGACACACACTCACATAAACACATACACACACTGTGTACAGTCTTATGCAAAGGTTTGGCACCCCTTGACAAATAACATCTTTTCAATTACAAAAGCAACAATATCAGTTAATACAGTCTCTTTAGGAACTGGGGGAAAAATACACAATATTTTCAGCAAACATTGATGAATAGTTACTTTTTATGCCATAAATTGAACAAAATTACAAAATAAAAACATTATTATGGCACTCTGCAAAAGTTTGGGCACCCTACGTAATCAGTACTTAGTAACACCTCCTCTGCCAGATATCACAGCTTACAAGCGCTTCTTATAGCCAGCTGAAAGGCTTTCAGTTCTTGTACTTGGGATTTTCTCACATTCTTCCTTGCAAAAGGCTTCTAGTTCTGTAATATTCTAATATATCAAGGGCTGTATTGTCAAATAGGAGATCGGCAGCATTCTCCCACCTGAGAAAACTGTACTACAATGCCCTTGATAGTGTGTAGAAACACACTCGTCAGCTCTAGTCCTCCTGTAACAACGCAAAAGGACTGGCAACCCTCAGGTATTTATGCGTGCGATTGTATGATAAATTCACCCTGACAGTCTCACACTTCTCTTGGTACCAACAGGTCTCATGGAATATATAAAAGGCAACTGCAACAATTATACTCGGCACTAAACATCGAGGCACGGAAATGCAGCAGAGCTTGTGTATTTCTCAGGATGCATTCTAGTAAAATGCCCGGAAAATGAGCTAAAGACATATTTCAAGGGGCACTATATAAAACCGATGGAAATTTTACTGATTAAATAAAAGGAAAAGCATCGTTTGAAAAATCACAAATGTTTCTAAGATTCAATGCATCGCTTTTTGACCACATCATAGCGATGAACACATCATTGTTCCTGACAATGTCCTAATACAGAAATAAAACTTTATGTTGGTAAACTCAAAAAGCCTTCAGCTGTCACACTGGCTAACGATCTCAAACGATTATAAAGCAGCATTTTGAAAAGCGCTGTTTTAAAATAACAGATACAACACTTACCTTGTCTTCTGGCCAAATGCTTTTCACGGCTTGGCACTCCAACGGTGCTGAAACGAAATTTGTATTTCCTCCTACCTCGTTGGCCCTTCAGTTCTTCTTTTCTCCCTTTGGATGTTTTTTTCCTTCTTCTTTGGATATTGTTTTTTATTTTTGTTTGTTTTTTTTTACTTTGCATGTTTTTCCTTCTTCGGATATTATTTTTTTGGCTTATTTTTTTAGACGATGTTTTTTTCGTCTTCTTTAAAAATTGATTTTTTTCGTCTTCTTTAAATATTGTTTTTTTTTTCATCCTTTTGATGTTGTTTTACGGAACAAGAGCCGTACAGTGCTACTCTATCAGGAGGTAGCGCCAACTGAACGCCTTGAAGCAGTACCCAGCTCTTTTATAGGGAGCGTCAACCCGAAGTCAAGTTCTAGAACGTTGCACTCACTTTTCATTGGTTTCCCAGCTATGCTGTCAGAATAATGTTTGCTGATTGGTCGAAAATTTTAAAACGTACCCGAGTACTGTAAAAAAAACTCAAGATCTTGCTACCCTACGGAGCACCCATAAGGTGATTTTTTTTATACGTTATATGCAGCTATTTGTAGCAGGCCGTAATTAGACTAATCCACCCTTTGTCAATAAAGCCAACAAGAGAACAGGTTGCCCAAAGTTTGCTCAGGTACACGCCACAGCACAACCTTAAAAACACATCCAGCACAAATCACACTAGTGAATGACACAGCAAATCACAGCAATAAAAAAGACCCCTATGGGCAATCCAGCACCCAGACTACAGGTGCCAAAAGGCCCAGCCTGCCTAATAATGAACCCAAAATATACATACAACAAAGAAAAAGACACAAACAAAAAAGAAAATAAAACTAGCCAGCTGCTCCCACTAAACCCCGCTCCCGAGGCCACTAAGCCGGCTGGCTTGATAATACACGATACAACCTCAGATAAAACATATTAAAGCAACACCAGGGAGGTTTACAACCTGATCCTTAAAATTATCGACCCGTAATTCCACCTTGAAAACCCCTAAAGAACAGTAGTTTACCCCATGACTCACTGCCCCATTCAAACAAAAAAAAAACAGGTTTTTGGGGTAACCTTTAGGTCAGCTCTTCAAAACCAGGTATGAGGACTCTTCAGCTAATCAGTCCTCTAATTAGAAATCTAATTAGGGAGTTGCAGCGAAAACCTGCATACACACCGGCCCTTTGCGGATAAGATTGTTCACCCCTGAAACAAGCAAACAGAAAGGCTGCTACACTGCAAATTCAATATGCCCGCCGATGCTCCACCAAATCTATCAGGACCCTGCCTGTCTTTCCCGTGCCTGCTCCTTTGCCAATATGCCCTACCATCGGAACATGCACAGCCATCTCGCCCCGGCTATGCCTCCAGTCCGAACTGCAGTTCCTATACCTGCCTATAATTGCCTGGCTACAATCCATCCCCCAAAATGAAATTGATGACCCAACGATCACAGCTAAGAATTCTATCCCCAAACCACTGGTCTTCCTCCCCAACCGAACGATCATTCACTGACCGTGGTAACTTATAAGGGTTGGTATGATGACCAGTGGTGGACCTCACCGAACGTTTAACTGGTCTCTACACCTCGGGGGGGACATAACCTCCTCCATTATACGAGGCCTACTTGTGGATGCTCTATTGCGACCCCTCCCACCAGCCCTGTCCCCGTAAAATCACAGAGTCCTCATCCGATTCCATTTCTGTTGCCCCTGTGGGCAACCCAGACTCAGGAGACATTACCAGAACATCTTCCCCTGACATAACAACCCCCTGTGGTACTGGACGCAACTCTGTTCGGTGAACTTGACGGACAACCCCGTCCCCCTCCATTGGAGTTGCAGAGTAAACTGCACCCTGATCTTGGGGACACCGAACTACCATATACAAACAGGCATCCCAATGATCCTGTATTTTACCTCGAACATGGTTCCGCAAACACACCAGCTGACCTTCATCAAACCCCTAATCATTAACCAACTCATTGTGTTTCCGATTTCGTGGTGTGGCTTGTTCCTCCAACTAAGCCTTCACATACTCTTGAAGCACCTGCAAACTTTCCTGATGGTTTTGTACCCATTCCTCCAAAGGTCCACCATACTGACTGATCCCGGCAGGAGCCTGAAGATAGTGTATCGGTAATCGAGGCTCACAGCCAGACCTTAAATAAAAAGGCATCATCCAGTCATTTGGTGGGGTGTAGTATTGTAAGCTTCTCTGCTGGAGGAAGTGTGTGAAGCAAATTGTGCAAAAAAAATATTAAAGCAACACCAGGGAGGTTTACATCTAGATCCTTAAAATGATCGACCTGCAATTCCACCTTGAAAATCCAATTACCATATAAAGGATACAAGATGTAAAGATGACAAATGACATGGCACACATTTGTTGTTTAGACTGTTGTGTCAGGTTAATTGAAAGCTGAAGGATCTTAGTGTTTACTAGTCTAAGTAACAGAATGTCTAAACACTGTGCTTGCCTTTATGGGTTTTTAAGCAGAACATATAGGTATAGAAACATATTAACATTACGTTTCACGATTCACTGACTGGAGAATAGGAGAATATACACATCAATATTACTACTTAAGTTAACTAACCCTAATCCCAACCCCTATTGGCACGGAGCCCGCCAGGGTTCAGGTGAGATATAAATCTGTAATCTGTATCAATGGTTTTGCTATCCATACCCACCCTATTAATGTTAGCTTCCCAGGGTTTCTTGTTAGACAAGCTCTGTGTCTCTCTATACCCCCATTTACTGCACGACTGATTGTCCATTTATAAAGAATCAAATAGGGTGAAGATGGTTTTAGTTTACAATTACTCTGGAAGGTGACCAGATTAAAAAAAACTAAATACCATGCCTACGTGTATGTAATCTCCATCACAGTCCCCATTTTCCCCATAATCCTCGTTTTGATAGTGCCAATTTGTGTAATGTGAGTTTTTTTTTTTTTTTAAAAACTGTTATAGAAGAACATACTGGATGCCACATGTGTACAATTACCCCTTTCTAATTAGTGGGGTCCGTTGTGTCAGCTACAGCCTTTACTAACATACACATAAGTATACAGTCTTACAGCACTTTTGTTTTCCTTTTGTATTTAATGGTTTTCCATTTAGGGGGCAGCATGGTGGTGCAGTGGTTAGCACTGTTGCCTCACACCTCTAGGGCCCGGGTTCGAGTCTCCACCTGGGTCACATGTGTGTGGAGTTTGCATGTTCTACCCATGTCATCGTGGGGTTTCCTCCGGGTACTCTGGTTTCCCCCACAGTCCAAAAACATGCTGAGGCTAATTGGAGTTGCTAAATTGCCCATAGGAGTGTATGCGTGAGTGAATAGTGTGTGAGTGTGCCCTGCGATGGGCTGGCCCGCCATCCTGAGTTGTTCCCTGTCTCGTGCCCATTGCTTCCGGGATAGGCTCCAGACCCCCCGCGATCCAGTAGGATAAGCGGTTTGGAAAATGGATGGATGGATGGATGGACAGTTTTCCATTTGAGGAATTAGCAAAAAACTGCAGTGCATGATGGGTAGGATCTAAAGGCTGCCTAACGCCCTTAATTTGTTTGCAATTTCGCCAGGTAGGCTACCTTCTTTAAACTGCGTTTTGCTAGACTACACATTTCGAGATGTTTTATTGTAGTCTTGGTAAATATATATATATAGTTTAGCCTAACCCAGCCACTTAAGGGAGCAAGCCAGCTCAGGTAGGTGCCAGTCCCAAGCCCGGATTAATGGAGAGGGTTGGCGTCAAGAAATAAAGAGAAATAAAGACAACTAATACTCCTAGTTTGCGAGATCTGACTGCAATGGCAGCACTGCTACAAGGGTGTGGATAAATCTATACAAATATCACCTGCATGCACATTACTTCTTTTACAATAACCAACTCCTGATCCATACTGTTAGTCGTGAAAAAAAAAACTATCGTGTACATAGAGGCCCTGTGTAAAAAGATAACTGCCAAGGAAAAGATCAAAAACATTTATTTCAAGGATACAAAGTTTTTATGGTCATGTACAGTGTACAGTGCAATTCTTATTTGATTAACTTGAATGTCTCCACAGACTAGACGATTAAACAAATAAAGCAGCGCAACATTACAATAACTAATAACAAATAAACAAAGCTCACGAGTACTATTACAGTATTTATATCATTTATTTAAACTTAATTTTACCAGGTAAATTAACTACAAAGCAGTTACCACTGCTTTACCTGCTTCTCGGGAGAAATAGCAGATATACGTCATGTATGTGACTAAATTCTTAAGCCAATAAGGGCAAAGTTGTGTCGTAATGGAGGCGGATCCAGTTTGTGCAGCCGGTTAAAGACACTACGGGCATGTAAATGGAGAACGAAATTATAGTTATACCGAATCTCCTACACACAATACCAAGGTTACCAACTTTGGTCAGCTGACCGGAGTGAGACGTTCAATTCCCGTAAGATTTCTTTGCGCCAGCCTGAGAGTCTGAAAACACGTCACACCAGATGCATGAGAGATGGAAACCTGGGATATTCAGTCGAATCAGATCAAATATGATGCTAAGTTAGTACTAAGTTAAAATATGTTCCGGACTTGTAACATGCACCCATGATTTGGAACAGTCAGCAGGCTGTCTCTGGCCACGCCCCCTACACTCGGTCCGGCCCCTGGCTTTTCCTGAATTCTGATTCCTTTAGATAAACATTGACTTCATTGATATTGTTATTGATTTATCGACAGACCATCATACTTTTTAGACGTTATAATAACAACACTCTATTGATCCCCAAAGAGAGAAATTCTCTCCTTGCCTGCCCCCTCTTACTGTCCATGATACACAAGCACATATGTAGAAAAACGTCAGCTTGGAAGCCAAGGCTGGACTTAACCTACTCTATTCTGGTATTCTGTTCTCCCAAGTAAGGCATCCCAAGTTCGAATCCAACTTCCGACAAAAGTTCTTCAATCGCTACAGCACAATTTGAGCCACTGATCGGCTTTAATTGCTTTGTTTTATTTTTGCGTTTCAGGCAAAACTACATAACACTTAAAGACACTTCGGGCATGCAAATGGAGAACGAAATTATAGTTATACCGAATCTCCTACACACAATACCAAGGTTACCAACTTTGGTCAGCTGGCCGGAGTGAGACGTTTCTCAGGCGCCAGCCTGAGAGTCTGAAAACACGTCACACCAGATGCATGAGAGATGGAAACCTGGGATATTCAGTCGAATCAGATCAAATATGATGCTAAGTTAGTACTAAGTTAAAATATGTTCCGCACTTGTAACATGCACCCATGATTTGGAACAGCAGCATACCTGTCAAGGTTTGGATTTGAAAATAAAGGAAATTTTCCGGCACCCGCCGTGAGCCATCCCACCACCGCAACCAGGCTCCAGTATCCCTTACATTTTAAGACAGGAAATATAAAATAATATAAATTATATAAAATATAATATAAATATAAATATATAAAATATATAAAATATATAAAATATATTTTTGGCCACAACCGGGATTCGAACCCCGGTCTCCCGTGTGAAAGGCGGCGATCTTACCACTACACTATCCAGCAACTATATAATATAAGGGAGATTTACGGGAAAATACTAATACGGGAGGACGGCGGGAAAGAGAAGTAAAATACGGTAGTTTCCCGGCCAAAACGGGAGACTTGACAGCCTGAGATGGCTGTCTCTGGCCACGCCCCCTACAGTCGGTCCGGCCCCTGGCTTTTCCAGCGTGTTCGCGAAAACGACTTCATTTATTTTCTTATTGATTTATCGACAGACCATCATACTTTTTAGACGTTATAATAACAACACTCTATTGATCCCCAAAGAGAGAAATTCTCTCCTTGCCTGCCCCCTCTTACTGTCCATGATACACAAGCACATATGTAGAAAAACGTCAGCTTGGAAGCCAAGGCTGGACTTAACCTACTCTATTCTGGTATTCTGTTCTCCCAAGTAAGGCGTGGGTTCGAATCCAACTTCCGACAAAAGTTCTTCAATCGCTACAGCACAATTTGAGCCACTTACGGCTTTAATTGCTTTGTTTTATTTTTGCGTTTCAGGCAAAACTACATAACACTTAAAGACACTACGGGCATGTAAATGGAGAACGAAATTATAGTTATACCGAATCTCCTACACACAATACCAAGGTTACCAACTATACTAACTATATATGGGGCTTGGTACCCAATCTCGGAATGTGGGGATGATGATATATATATTATATAAAATATAATATAAATATAAATATATAAAATATATAAAATATATAAAATATATTTTTGGCCACAACCGGTCAACCGGATTCGAACCCCGGTCTCCCGTGTGAAAGGCGGCGATCTTACCACTACACTATCCAGCAACTATATAATATAAGGGAGATTTACGGGAAAATACTAATACGGGAGGACGGCGGGAAAGAGAAGTAAAATACGGTAGTTTCCCGGCCAAAACGGGAGACTTGACAGCCTGAGATGGCTGTCTCTGGCCACGCCCCCTACAGTCGGTCCGGCCCCTGGCTTTTCCAGCGTGTTCGCGAAAACGACTTCATTATTTATCTGATTGATTTATCGACAGACCATCATACTTTTTAGACGTTATAATAACAACACTCTATTGATCCCCCTCTTACTGTCCATGATACACAATGACGAGACACATGTTCACTAATGACGAGAACTATTCTATTTTTCATGCCGGGTCCTTCAAATCTTACATTTACAAATCTTGTTCTTGTTCTCTGCTTTCTCGTTCCCGTAGATATATATTATTATACGGAGATTTACGGAGTCTTCAAAGACGGTCCGGCTCCAGCTCAAGGATCACTGTTGCTGTGGTGTAGATCAGCTGATCTGTTTCCAGCTTAGCTTATTTCTTATTTCTCAGGTCAGCTGCTCTTGTATTCAGCCTACTAATATATATGGGGCTTGGTACCCAATCTCGGAATGTGGGGATGATGATATATATATTATATAAAATATAATATAAATATAAATATATAAAATATATTTTTGGCCACAACCGGGATTCGAACCCCGGTCTCCCGTGTGAAAGGCGGCGATCTTACCACTACACTATCCAGCAACTATATAATATAAGGGAGATTTACGGGAAAATACTAATACGGGAGGACGGCGGGAAAGAGAAGTAAAATACGGTAGTTTCCCGGCCAAAACGGGAGACTTGACAGCCTGAGATGGCTGTCTCTGGCCACGCCCCCTACAGTCGGTCCGGCCCCTGGCTTTTCCAGCGTGTTCGCGAAAACGACTTCATTTATTTTCTTATTGATTTATCGACAGACCATCATACTTTTTAGACGTTATAATAACAACACTCTATTGATCCCCAAAGAGAGAAATTCTCTCCTTGCCTGCCCCCTCTTACTGTCCATGATACACAAGCACATATGTAGAAAAACGTCAGCTTGGAAGCCAAGGCTGGACTTAACCTACTCTATTCTGGTATTCTGTTCTCCCAAGTAAGGCGTGGGTTCGAATCCAACTTCCGACAAAAGTTCTTCAATCGCTACAGCACAATTTGAGCCACTTACGGCTTTAATTGCTTTGTTTTATTTTTGCGTTTCAGGCAAAACTACATAACACTTAAAGACACTACGGGCATGTAAATGGAGAACGAAATTATAGTTATACCGAATCTCCTACACACAATACCAAGGTTACCAACTTTGGTCAGCTGGCCGGAGTGAGACGTTCAATTCCCGTAAGATTTCTTTGCGCCAGCCTGAGAGTCTGAAAACACGTCACACCAGATGCATGAGAGATGGAAACCTGGGATATTCAGTCGAATCAGATCAAATATGATGCTAAGTTAGTACTAAGTTAAAATATGTTCCGCACTTGTAACATGCACCCATGATTTGGAACAGCAGCATACCTGTCAAGGTTTGGATTTGAAAATAAAGGAAATTTTCCGGCACCCGCCGTGAGCCATCCCACCACCGCAACCAGGCTCCAGTATCAACAACAACAAACAAACAAATTTATTTTTATATAGCGCATTATCACAACATTACATTGTCTCAAAGCGCTTTACAGTATCCTCACCCAAAGCCCCCAGTGAGTAAGCCATAGGCGACAGTGGCAAGGAAAAACTCCCTAGAAGGAAGAAACCTTGAGAGGGACCAGACTCAAAGGGGAAGCCCATCCTCCAGGGGCCGGCAGGGATAGTCAAATAGAGAGAGGAGAGCAAGGAAGATAAGCCAATGCCGAAGCCGAGTCTTCTTCCAATTGCCAGGCAACCAGAGGTAAGGCAGCGGGTCATACATGGAAGATCAGAACGGCGAGCTGGATGCAGGGACGTCACTGGTGGTGGTCGGGTGTGCTGGATATCTTGATAGATTGAGGTCTCCAGGCATCACCCCCAGGAGGAGTAGGGGAAATAAAATGTACAATTAGGCATAGTAGAGGAGGCTATTGGCAGTGCTAAAAGCTAGGTGAGTACAATATGAAGTGCAATCTGCAAGCTCCGGCAGATATGGCTATGGCAGCATCAGTAGGAGGGAGAGGCAAGTGGGAATGCCGGCATGGGGAGTCCCTGAAATGTCAGCACTCCAGTTCCACAAGAGATTGCAAAGCTAGAGTGACAGCACTGACAATCCAGTTCATCCAAAGCCAATGGCACCGATCCCCACCCAGCTCTACACCTCACACTACAGGTCTGCCTGGGAGTGAAGAGTTAGCTAGGGCTAGAACTAGTGTCCCTATACGCTAAACTAAACAGGTGTGTTTTTAGTCTGGACTTGAGTTTTTAGTCTGGACAGAGCACGTTACTGACACACACATCTTCTTCGCAATGTTGCACACCTCTTTAAAATTTGCCTTTGTGATCTCCGATTGCCTCAATCGGACATCATTAGTGCCGACGTGGATAACTATCTGAGAGTATTTACGTTTACTTTTAGCCAGCACTTTTAAATTTGCCGAGATGTCGGTCGCTCTGGCACCCGGGAGACAATTTACAATGGTCGCTGGAGTCGCTACTCTCACGTTTCTTAGAATAGAATCACCAATTATTAGAGCACTTTCAACAGGCGTCTCAGTGGGAGTTTCACTGAGTGGGGAGAACCTGTTGGAAACGCGGATAGGCGAATGGTGCCGGTGTAAGTTTGGTTTGGATTTGCGACTATGCCGCCGGGTCGTCACCCACTCGCCTTGCTGCGAAGGCTCTGCTGCCGGAGCAGGGGGAGACTTACTGGCTATCGCGGACATATCCGGAGCCGCTAATACTGAGTCAATAAAACTCTCATTCTCCTGAATGTTATGTAACGTCCGGATACGTCCCTCTAACACTACAATCTTCTCCGTCAGTCTAGCGACTAACTGACACTTCTCACATGTATAAATACCGCTAATGACTGGAGAAGAATAGCTAAACATATTACACTCAGAACACGGAACAGTAGACATGGCGTTGTACTTACGTAAACTGAGGCTGTAAGGCTGGAAGCACCTTCTTAATTGAACGAAGATCGTGGGTCGGTACTTGCGTAGGTGATTAATCCGTCGGGGTCTGGGAAATTTTATTTATTTATTTTGGAGGATTATTAATCTTGCGAAGCTTTTTCCCAATGACTTAACTCGAATTATTATTTAGGTGATATCTATGGTTTCAAAGTTCGCGCGCTAGCAGTCAGTATCACTCTCGCAGGAAACAGGAAACAACGGAAATGACCATGTGTATCCCTTACATTTTAAGACAGGAAATATAAAATAATATAAATTATATAAAATATAATATAAATATAAATATATAAAATATATAAAATATAAAATAACCATTTGTCATTTATTTTCTATTAATTTTTCATGTTCACTCATGCGGCTCTGTCATTCACTAATGACTTGGATTTTTCATGCCGACTGACATCGTTCCTTCCCCGTGGGAGACAAATCTTACAGAACGCGTGACCCATCCTGCTCCTCTTCAGGAAAGTAAATTCGTCATCTTCGTCATCACCCCTTAAAACAATTACTGAAGCGAGACGGCGCACGCGTTACGGCGACAGATTTAAATTGTGAGTGCACTATATCTCGTCGCAAATGGTGCTTAACCACGGCGGGTCTCAAGCACAGGAGACTCCCAATTTCTAAATGACACACACTTGGCTCACAGCGCAAAGTTGTGTTAAACTTGCTTTGTCTAAAGCAGGCACACACATACGAGTATGATCCTGATAGGTAACTAAGCTATCGGTCTTATGTCCAAGCGCAACATAATTTAGGTTAGAACCTCATAACAAGTATTCCCGTTCGCTAATAGAGAGATCTCTCCCAGGATATATAGAAACGGAGACACTCGTCCGAATTGAACCTGGAAACAAAGCGCTACATCTGAGAATCTCGTCAGACATAGGGTTAAAGTTTACTGCAGTTTAATACGAAAGAACTACAATGAAATCACCGAAAATAAAACAAAATAATATAACTACTAATAATAGAAATAAAAATAACTATAATAAGCCCATATGATCCCGCTTAAATGCCTTCAGATTGCCATGAGTGCGACTTTTGCAACCAGTTGACAGTAGCGCTTCTTCACTGCACGTTCGGTCATAAAAAGTTTAAATTGTGTGCTCAGAATAAGTTTAAACCTTGTGCCTTGTGATTATTAACCAATTTTTAGGCTGAATGGTCGGCTCAAACTCAATTGCGAAACACCGTGAGTCTGTTAATGTGTGACTTAAATGGAACTCATTAATAACCAGTATCACGTAATAACCTGGGTTAGAATAGAAGGCTTGTCCAACGAGCTGCGTCACCAGGTAATGTAAACGATCGGTAGCGAAGCTCCCCTCACGGCCAATGAGAGAGAGTCTCGCGATATTTCAGGCGAATTTGAGGTTTCAGAGCGTAGATCGCACAGGCAGGGATTCTTGTGAGCACTCAATGAACGGAGGCTGAAGTTGTGTAAAAGACATGCATTTATTCCTATAACTAACATAAGACAGACATTACACCTAACAAACAATAAACACGAAATAACGGAGTGGACACAAACAATGTAATCATGAAAATGCAATGACCAGATTTAAAATGAGTAACCTTAAAAGGGAAAATACTGTTCTGCAAAGCAAGCAATTTGTGGAAATACTGTCCTAAAGTAATATAGCAGGTGAATAGGAGTTTAGGTTGTTATAAATGAAAGGAAGTTTGTTTACTTGGTTGCAGAGTGGGGGGGGGGGGGGTCTTGGCAGTTGGTTGCGGAGGCTGATGAGCTGATGGGTGATGGCACTCAGGGAGGCGCGGTGTTTGCAGCGGTTGTTGGAGTGGAGCCCCTCTGATTCCCTCTCCTGGTGAAGCTTGGGCTTGGTTGCAGTTCTCTGTCCAGCTGGGTCTTCACTGATAGGCTTCAGGAGGGCTTCTTGTGGGCTTCTCTTCTCTTGGGCTGATGTTCTCTGCCTCTCTTCGTGCTGATGGTCTTTTGTTTTCTCCTCCCTTCTGTTTCTCCTCTCCTGGCTTTGTTCTGAGGTGCCAGGTTTTATAGTGTAAAGTTCGTGAATAGGAGTGACCAGGAATTCGACTCCTGGACCAATGGCTGACCATCCATTTGGCGGGCTTTCGGAAGGGGGTCTGTATCAGTCCTTTTGAGATTTATGACCAGAGTGATTTCCCTTGTATTGATGATTTTCGTTAGGCTGGTGTAACTTTTGATATATTCACTTTCGTGGTAACCACTGACCAGATTTGGAAACTGGAGTGATTTTCCATCGGTTTGATACCAAACATGCCATAGCAGCCTAGCGGTTCACACCTCATACCATCTGTAATGATTAATTAATGATTACTTATATTATGTCGTTATGTTATATTACTCACACCTTATTTTATGCCTCACAATCTATATAATTGTAAATATACTGTGTAGCTGCTGGCGCGTTCCAAACTAAATCTCATTGTACTTACAATGTCAATAAAAACATCCATCCATCCATCTAGGCAGGCCAGTGTCGCCTCCATCCTTCCTGAAGTCAGTGATTCCTTTGTCTTTGTGCTGTTTAGTGCCAAATTGTTTGCTGAACTCCAACCTATCAGTTTCTGGACCTCATCTCTGTAAGCTGACTCATAAGAACCAAAGAGATTTACAAATGAGAGGAGGCCATTCGGCCCATCAAGCTCCTTTGAGGAGAACTTAGCTAATAGCTCAAAAATCTTATCTAGCTCTGATTTAAAAGAACCCAGGGTTTTAGCTTGTGTTACAATAACAGGAAGACTATTCCATACTCTAACTACACGCTGTGTACAGAAATGCTTCATCAAATTCGTTTTAAAATGTTCTCCAGCTAATTTCCACTTATGGCCACGAGTTCTGGTATTTAAACTAACATTGAAATAGCCATTTGGCTGAACAGCATCCAGACCTGTTAGAATCTTAAACACCTGGATTATGTCCCCCCTTAGTCTCCTTTGCTCGAGGCTAAACAGATTCAGCTCAGCTAACCTCTCCTCATTAGACATTCCTCTAAGACCAGGAATCATTCTCGTTGCCCTACGTTGCACCTTTTCCAAGGCAGCAATGTCCTTCTTAAGGTATGGTAACCAAACCCGCACACAATATTCTAGGTGGGGTCTTACCAAGGAATTATATTATCGTAGCATCACTTGCCTTGTCTTAAACTCCACACACCTAGAGATGCAATGTGCCTTCTCGCGTGGTGTTCCTGCAGAGGGAGTCTGTGAGTGCTGGAGATTGGGGGAGGGGGCAGTGTGGCTATGTCTGCTCTGTGTTCCTCCAGACGAGCAAAGAAGCTGTTTAGCTCCTTTGCTAAAAGGGCGTTGCTGTTAACAGTGACGGTGTTGTTGCCTTTGAAGTTTGTAATGTGTTGTATTCCCTGCCACACCCACTGTGGGTTGTTGTATGTGAAGTAGACCTCTATTTTCTGTTTCTCTGCCTGCCTGGCAACCTTGATGCCCCTATTCAGGTTAGCTCTGGCTGCACTCTGTGTTCTTGACTGCGCTGTCTTGTCCTGTAGTATTGTATTGTTGCTCTTGTGTTTATCTTGCACTTTCTCCCTCTGTTTGTGCTCCTTTCACTCTGTATAGTTCTATCTTGCCCGCACTTGTGTCATCTTGTGTTGTTTCTGTTTTTCTTCTTTGTGTTGCACCGTGGTCCAGGAGGAACAATGTTTCCTTTCACTGTGTACTGTGTATATTGCTGAAATAACAATAAACCCACTTGACCACCTGCCTCAATTCATCCTGAAGAGTTTTCCAATGTTGTTCAAAGGTCTGTTTGTTTCGAGTGAAGGACACGCCCCTGGACGTGCTGGATAAGGGGACCACAGATCAGTGTCCTCAGTCCTGCTTCTCCCTTCAAAGCTGAGAGGAAGATGACCCGCCTGCTGCTTCTGGTTTTGGCTTATGGAGCTCTGCTTATCTCCACAGAGGCCCAGCAAGATTACCACAGTCTCCCTGCACTCACAAGACGGCCATTAAACTCGCAGTCGAAAATGCTCATCAAGGAACCCGTCAGCACATGAATTTCTATAACATCCAGGGCCGTCCGAAGGTAACTGCTGAGAAAGTGTTTACAAAAGTGTGAAACTTTCATCATCTGCAAGCTGAACTAATGAGTATCACATTGATTTTGATGTTTTAATTTCAATGCATATGATGCTTAATGTCTCTTCACAATGAAAGTGATGGTTGTATATCTCAGCCCTGGTCAATTTTACCTTCTCACAGTTTCTCTCTGAATCTGCTGCAGTCAAGTCTGTGACAGTTTGCCATTTTTTGGGTGATTATTGTTTGTTATATTGCCTTTAAAACAGTTGTAGGCAATTTTGTATATAACGTGTTTATGTGATTTAGATCAGCAGTGAATACATTGACATTGAGATTCTCTTGAGAGCAACAAAATGTCCAAAGTCAACTGCAACAGACCATCGGGCTGACTGTATTTTCATGGACAAGAGGGTAAGTAAAGAGTCACTGTGACTGTGAGCATTGGACATATCAGTTAGCAAATTAATTTAGGTTCATGTTAACTTTTTTGATGCCCTGCGGGGGAAAGTTAGCCAACAATAAAGTAACAAATACATAGGTGGCCTCAAAGAGCCAGTTCCTTCACCTTATTCTCAAATTTTAGTAGGTTTACAGGCTTAAAGGCTGGATTACCAGGCAGAAGCAAATGCTAATCATCTGAGGGGTGACCTGTAGATTATGCTTCGAGCTATGAACCCTAGCTGGCCTTATTTAAAGACCTGTGGGCTGTACTACAAAGCGGGTTTTACATACCCAGAGTTAACTCAATCGAGCCAGGTTAACTAAAACTCATTGTTGAAATCAGCCTTAAATGGCAGTGTGGTGTTTTGTGGTGAAAGGGCAGGACTTAACTCTTGTTTTAATTAGAAAGCCAGTAATTAAACCTGGTCAGAGCAGGGTAGATGTGCAGTGTGAATTACCCTTTAAATTTACCTCTTTAAATAGTGAACTACAGGACCACTTAGCTTGATCGGAGGACAGTATTTTAATACAGAGCAGTGTTCAGTTAAACGGGATTTGTTGTTCATACTTTTAGATGAACTTGCTTTGTATAATATAGCCTTATGGTGACCCTGCTTTGGAAGCTCTTTCCTCTAAAATTGTTCTGTGTCATTAAACCCTGCACTCCAGCAGCTCTGCCTTAAATCATTAGATATATCTTTACTACACCTTCTCTCACTGTATTTATTGCCCACCACTCTTTAAATACTGTTTTTGTGTGTCTGTGTGTTTTTGCAGCCATTCATTAACTGTAGAGTTTGCAGCAGACGGTCTGGTAATGATCTTACACATCCATCAAATGACTGTGTACCAAACAAGAAAGTGGATGAAGTAAGTGTAGAGAGTCTTAGCATTATGGAAATGTAACAGGTGTGTGAATTGTGTCTAAACATGTGGTTAAACTTTGATTGTGTTTGTACATGCAAAAATTTGATCAGAGTACTGTTTATTAATGACAATGTTACTTTTAATCTGAACAACAGTGGCAGCACCAAGGAAAAGCTTGGGGGGGGGGGCTCTAGCTCCTCCTCCAATGACCATAGTACCCCCACAGCACCCCCAAAATATTGGTTTCATTTTTTCTTTAACTATCTGTAAAATCTGTATATTGTGTAAGACATTTTTGCGGTTTTTACAGCATACTTGTAGTGTATTTTTTCTTCAAAGTACACATAGAGGCTCTGTGAGCTAGACGTTAGAATTTCATATTTTATCCTATTTTATCCATGCTGTAGCTTATCGTGCTGTGTGCTTCTATACACCATCTACATAAGCTGAAAAGCTAAAGCACCCGGTCTAAATAATCTCACTCCCCTATAGCACCTGTAGCATTAAGTCACTGGCGCTGCCACTGCTGAATAAACGACTCCAATCTGACTAAACCGCTTAACTTTTCCTCCCCATGTTACATTTCAGGACAAACGACGTAATATGTGTCCTTCTGATAAACCTCTTCTCAGACCTAAAACTGCCTTGGCTTCCAAGGACACTAAAGAAGCTGAAGGAGACCGTCTGGCTGTTTCTGATGGCTGATGGTCCTGCAATGTGGACCAGAGGAGGAAACTGGGAGGGAAAATGCTTTGCTTTATATCATGCCCACCCAAAGCCCCCAGTGAGTAAGCCATAGGCGCCGATAGCATGGAAAAACTCCCAAGAAGGAAGAAACCTTGGGAGGGACCAAACTCAAAGGGGGAGCCCATCCTCCTGGGGCCGGCAAAGTGTAGGTGCAGGATCACAAAAAAACTTGACGAGAGAAACGAGAGAATTCGACTGTCCCTCACAAAAACTGTAAAGTTTTAGTGGCTAAATTGCTTTTTCTATGCCTTTTCAAACAGGAGGAGATTTGTTTGGCTATACGTAGAAATTTTCTATACAATTTAGACAGCACAGAATCATTAACCTACTTTAATGCATTTATTAATACAACCACATATTTCACACATTTTGACATCAGTCATGCAGTGAAGATACAGTCTCTTTATTTCTTGACGCCAACCCTCCCCATTAATCCGGGCTTGGGACCGACACCTAGTTGAGCTGGCTTTCTCCCTTAAGTGGCTGGGTTAGGCTAAACTATGTACATATTTATGAAGACTACTATAAATTTATAAAGACCTCCCTAAATATGTAGTCTAACAAAACGCAGTTTAAAGAAGGTAGCCTACCTGGTAAACAAAGAAATTAAAAGGCCCACAGCATATAATCGGGCTATATCCAAGCAGTTTTTAAGAACGTAACCTACATGGCGAAATTGAATTACTTTCTGGACCAACAAACGCAACCAGACATGAACATTATGCACCTTCCTAGTCTTGATGTATGTCGTCATACAGATGAGGACGTTAAGGCAGCCTTTAGGTCCGACCCATCATGCACTGCAGTTTTTTGCAAATTCCTCAGATGGAAAACCATTAAATACCTCTTCTATTACCTTATATTACCTTATATTCATGTAATAAATATACAAATATCAATTAGTTGGAAATCAGCCAGACAGACGTAATTACTACAAATGGTTTCCACTGTATTTGTGACTCTGAGTGCCGCAGGCTTGGATGCAGTGCCGCACCATTTTGTAAGTAAATTAATAAATATTAATGAGACATCACCTACCACCCTGCAAAAAAGAAATTTGCCGCTCGTCCCCCTGCACATGAACCAACATGGCTGTGTCAACCAGCGGAGCTCCGGAGCCTCTGGAGAAACACGCGGCAAAAAAGGCTCGCATACGGTCTTCCAGAGTTTGGGAATACTTCAGTCATGACACCTTTTCTGCGCCTCTACTGTAGCTGGCGTTAATGACGCTGTTTCAGCCATTTTATATTTTCTGTTTACTTATTCTGTCATGTAAGACTGAGACAAATTATCGTTTACGACTATTCTTACACACTGTAGCCTGACTTGCTGACTTAAGTAAGCTTAACTATAAGCTACCTTTGCTAGTGTTTGTGAATAACATGTTTCTCTAGTTATGAAATTATTCCATGTTTTAGCATCTGTTTCAACATTAAAGTCAAATTGGTATATTGAAATATGTAAAAACTATTGAACTATTAGCTTAAGTCTAACATAGAAAATCCTACTGAATCTCTTAAGATTTTCCTTTTTTGTTAATGCACTAATGTTTAAGAAGTGTCTTAAATTGAATTTCAGATTTGTGTGTGGGTGGGAGTGGGTGAATTGTATTAAATTCATACATTCATTCTTTTGGCTCAGACATTACTGACCTAAAACAAATTGAGGCATTGGGTAAGTGCTTAAATTAGCTACTAAATGGCAAAAAATATTCTAAATATCACATTTTCCATTCTTCGGTATAATTTTAATGAATCACCTATGCTGCCAAACATTAACGCATAGATTGTCACAACACTCTATGTTTTAGTTCTTCTTTATGTGTATAGGACGGTGTGATGGTTCTGGTGGTGGGTGTGGCCGACGCTGCTCGCGATGTTTGGCTATGCTGCAGTCCCAGGGACCAAGTTGGAACACATTTCCACCTTCAAGCTTAGGTGGAAAAACGGCACCGAGACCCAGCAGCAGGACAACTTCTTGTCCAGACAACCAGCCCTGCTTCATCATTGAAGTAAGCCCTGTGAACAGGAGCGAGATGTACTTCTGCAGTGGATGTTATAGCGGAAAGAACATCCCCATCCTCACGTCTGCCGGAGTGCCCCCTCAAGTGGGTGTGTGACTTAACTCGATGGATGAATTGGACAGAATGTACTGTTACTAGAGGTCGACCGATATGGGTTTTTCAAGTCAAGGGTCAGGCGATGGCCGATATATGCTGCTGATTTTTTTTGGCCGATAATTGGACGTTTTCCCCTCTATTTGCATGGTAAAATATCACACTAATAATAACAAACGATACACAAAATTTCTCAATTTAGCATTTATTGAATACTCAACTTGGAAACAATAACACATTTATAAACAATAAAAATAGCAGCATCAGAATCTCTGTTAGTGCACAATATAGCAGCAAACTCCTCATGTTTGACGGAAGGAAATTTGTAAACAATACAAAAAGGAATAAGCATGTTATCTTTAGTTGTAATCCCACTTCCAGTCCCTGAGTCTTACTCACCACACTCATACTTCACAGCAAACAGACAGCAGTTAATTAACCAGAAGAGAAAAATGCAAAAACACAACAGAACTTGTAAATAATAACAAACTAATAGACAATAAAAATAGCAGCATCAGAATCTCTATTAGTGCCAAATATAGCAGCAAACTCCTCATGTCTGACGGAAGGAAAATTTGTAAATACACAAAGGAATGAGCACATCTTCAGTTTTAATCCCATTTCCAGTCCCTGAGTCTTCCTCATCCCACAAGCAGGCAAGGCATGTCACCCCGGTTGTGTGACACTTATTTTATATAATAAAATAAGTGCCCCCTGCGGCCCCAGAGCCCGAGCAGCCGTCTCCGCTGCCTGCAGCTACCGCGCCCACGTCCGAGGCGCTTTCCCTGCCTGCAGCTCCCGGGCAGGCGCCCCCTCTGCAGCCTGCAGCTCCAGTCCCTGGCCCCACTCCAGTCCCTTCTCCCCCTGTGACTCTGGTACCCTCACCCCGACGAGCCCGACCCCGGCCGCAGGTCCTTATGTCTGTGTCCCATAAGGGGAGAGGACACAGACGCACGGCTGGGGTCCCACCCGCCCAGCCCCCTGGCTCGCCCTCCCTCGCCGGCGCTAGGGCTTGGTCGGCACCTGCGGGTCCTGGCCCTCCGGGTCGGCTGTCGTCTGCGGGTCCCCCTCCGCGGCCTCGTCGCCCTGCCTCGGTCCCTCCTCCGGCGTCTTATCGGTTGCCTGCGGGCCCCCCGACGGCGGCTCCTCATTCGCCTGCTGGTCCTCCCGCTCTGGCGTGTCGGAGGACGTCGCCGTCTGCTGCGGCTCCCCCTCTCTCCTTGCCCTCGCCAGGGTCCCTTCCAGCTCCTTCGTCCCCTTCCCTGGTCTCCCCTCCGACTCCCTCCTTCGTCCCTGCGTCTGTCCCTCACCCCGTCTCCTCGGCCCCTCCGGCTCCGGCCTCCCGGCCGCCTGCAGCCCTTCCGGCTGCCTCCCGTCGCCCGCTGGGTCTCCCTCGGGCTCCTCTTGGTTCCCCCTCCTTCTCTCCCTGGCCTCCCGTCTTTGTCCCTCCTGCCTCTGCTCCCCCTCGCTTTGTTCCTCCTGTCTCTGTCCCTCCTCTCTTTGTCCCTCGTCCCTCTGGCTTCTGCTCCTCTTTCCCCGATGTTCCCTTCGTTCACTCCCGGTCCTTTTGTCCTGCCTGTTCCCTCCGTGTCCCCCTTTCTGATCTGTTTCTCTGCCTTTCCTGTCTTATGTCAAGTCTTGTCCTGGCTCCTTCCCCTGTGCCAGTTCTGTCTGTCCGTTCTGTTCCCTGTCCCTCATTAATGAGGTTTTATATAGATATACATATATGCCCGGCTTGTCCGCTCCTCGTGTGTGCCACGCCCCCTGATTACCCACGTGTGCTTCCCTGATCGTCTCCTGCTTTGCCCGATTACTTTGATTAGTCATGACCTATTTTAAGTCCTGGTCTTACCTGTTTGCCCTGTCCGTCATTGTAGTTTGTCAATGCCTGCGTTCCGTCCTGCTCTACCCGCTCCGTTTCCCCGATTAAAGACCCGTTTTCACAAACACAAAAAAAACTATATGTATACATATACATACACTGAACAAAAATATAAACGCAACACTTTTGTTTTTGCTCCCATTTTTCATGAGATGGACTTAAAGACCTACAATTCATTCCAGATACACAATATTACCATTTCTCTCAAACATTTCTCACAAATCAGTCTAAATGTGTGATAGTGAGCACTTCTGCTTTGCTGAGATAATCCATCCCACCTCACAGGTGTGCCACATCAAGATGCTGATCTGACATCATGGGTAGTGCACAGGTGTACCTTATACTGCCCACAATAAAAGGCCACCCTGGAATGTGCAGTTTTGTCTCACAGCAAAATGCCACAGATGCCACAAGCATTGAGGGAGCGTGCAATTGGCATGCTGACAGCAGGAATGTCAACCAGATCTGTTGCTCGTGCATTGAATGTTCATTTCTCAACCATAAGCCGTCTCCAAAGGCGTTTCAGAGAATATGGCAGTACATCCAACCGGCCTCACAACCGCAGACCACGTGTAACCACACCAGCCCAGGACCTCCACATCCAGCAGGTTCACCTCCAAGATCGTCTGAGACCAGCCACTCAGACAGATGATGCACGGCCCCATGTTGCAAGGATCTGTACACAGTTCTTGGAAGCTGAAAATGTCCCAGTTCTTGCATGGCCAGCATACTCACCGGACATGTCACCCATTGAGCATGTTTGGGATGTGCTTGACCGGCGTATACGACAGCGTGTACCAGTTCCCACTAATATCCAACAACTTCGCACAGCCATTGAAGAGGAGTGGACCAACATTCCACAGGCCACAATTGACAATCTGATAAACTCTATGCGAAGAAGATGTGTTGCATTGTATGAGGCAAATGGTGGTCACACCAGATACTGACCGGTTCTGAGTCCCCAGACCCCCAATAAAGCAAAAAACTGCACATTCCAGGGTGGCCTTTTATTGTGGGCAGTATAAGGTACACCTGTGCACTACCCATGATGTCAGATCAGCATCTTGATGTGGCACACCTGTGAGGTGGGATGGATTATCTCAGCAAAGCAGAAGTGCTCACTATCACACATTTAGACTGATTTGTGAGAAATGTTTGAGAGAAATGGTAATATTGTGTATCTGGAATGAATTGTAGGTCTTTAAGTCCATCTCATGAAAAATGGGAGCAGAAACAAGAGTGTTGCGTTTATATTTTTGTTCAGTATATATATTTATGGGTGTATCGAGACTAGATGGTCAGTATGGATAACTAAGGTGCACTAAAACTGGGTGAGCAGGCAAGGCATGTCACCCAGGTTGTGTGACAATTATTTTATATAAATGTATATATGTATATATATATTCCATCCACCATCCCTCCTTTACGGAGAACTGCGTTATTTTTATTGTCCATTACGAAAAAAATAAAAAAACTATATATATATATATATATATATACATATATATTTATGGGTGTATCGAGACTAGTTGGTCATTATGGATAACTAAGTTGCACTAAAATTGGGTGAGCAGGCAAGGCATGTCACCCAGGTTGTGTGACAATTATTTTATATATATGTATATATATATTCCATCCACTATCCCTCCTTTATGGAGAACTGCGTTATTTTTATTGTCTATTGCAAAAAAAAACACAAAAAAACTATATATATATATATATATATATACACATATATATTTATGGGTGTATCGAGACTAGTTGGTCATTATGGATAACTAAGGTGCACTAAAATTGGGTGAGCAGGCAAGGCATGTCACCCCAGTTGTGTGACAATTATTTTATATAAATGTATATATATATTCCCTCCACCACCCCTCCTTTACGGAGGACTGCTTTATTTTTAATATCCATTGCGAAAAAAAAACACAAGAAAAAGAAAAAATATCTATATATATACATATATATATATATATATATATATATATATATGGGTGTGTCGAGACTAGATGGTCAGTATGCATAACTAAAGTGCACTAAAATTGGGTGAGCAGGAAAGGCATGTCACCCCAGTTGTGTGACAATTATTTTATATATATGTATATATATATATATATATTCCCTCCACCACCCCTCCTCTACGGAGGACTGCTTTATTTTTATTTCCATTGCAAAAATAAAAAATTTTAAAACACAAAAAAAAAAAAAAACGAAAATAATAATAATAAAAATAATTTTGAATGTGTATTCAAATAAGTTTGAATGTGTGTGAACTATATATAAATATATATATATACACATGCATATACAGAAATATATACACACACACACATATATATATATACACACACACACACAGACACACACTCACATAAACACATACACACACTGTGTACAGTCTTATGCAAAGGTTTGGCACCCCTTGACAAATAACATCTTTTCAATTACAAAAGCAACAATATCAGTTAATACAGTCTCTTTAGGAACTGGGGGAAAAATACACAATATTTTCAGCAAACATTGATGAATAGTTACTTTTTATGCCATAAATTGAACAAAATTACAAAATAAAAACATTATTATGGCACTCTGCAAAAGTTTGGGCACCCTACGTAATCAGTACTTAGTAACACCTCCTCTGCCAGATATCACAGCTTACAAGCGCTTCTTATAGCCAGCTGAAAGGCTTTCAGTTCTTGTACTTGGGATTTTCTCACATTCTTCCTTGCAAAAGGCTTCTAGTTCTGTAATATTCTAATATATCAAGGGCTGTATTGTCAAATAGGAGATCGGCAGCATTCTCCCACCTGAGAAAACTGTACTACAATGCCCTTGATAGTGTGTAGAAACACACTCGTCAGCTCTAGTCCTCCTGTAACAACGCAAAAGGACTGGCAACCCTCAGGTATTTATGCGTGCGATTGTATGATAAATTCACCCTGACAGTCTCATACTTCTCTTGGTACCAACAGGTCTCATGGAATATATAAAAGGCAACTGCAACAATTATACTCGGCACTAAACATCGAGGCACGGAAATGCAGCAGAGCTTGTGTATTTCTCAGGATGCATTCTAGTAAAATGCCCGGAAAATGAGCTAAAGACATATTTCAAGGGGCACTATATAAAACCGATGGAAATTTTACTGATTAAATAAAAGGAAAAGCATCGTTTGAAAAATCACAAATGTTTCTAAGATTCAATGCATCGCTTTTTGACCACATCATAGCGATGAACACATCATTGTTCCTGACAATGTCCTAATACAGAAATAAAACTTTATGTTGGTAAACTCAAAAAGCCTTCAGCTGTCACACTGGCTAACGATCTCAAACGATTATAAAGCAGCATTTTGAAAAGCGCTGTTTTAAAATAACAGATACAACACTTACCTTGTCTTCTGGCCAAATGCTTTTCACGGCTTGGCACTCCAACGGTGCTGAAACGAAATTTGTATTTCCTCCTACCTCGTTGGCCCTTCAGTTCTTCTTTTCTCCCTTTGGATGTTTTTTTCCTTCTTCGTTGGATATTGTTTTTTATTTTTGTTTGTTTTTTTTTACTTTGCATGTTTTTCCTTCTTCGGATATTATTTTTTTGGCTTATTTTTTTTGACGATGTTTTTTTCGTCTTCTTTAAAAATTGATTTTTTTCGTCTTCTTTAAATATTGTTTTTTTTTTTCATCCTTTTGATGTTGTTTTACGGAACAAGAGCCGTACAGTGCTACTCTATCAGGAGGTAGCGCCAACTGAACGCCTTGAAGCAGTACCCAGCTCTTTTATAGGGAGCGTCAACCCGAAGTCAAGTTCTAGAACGTTGCACTCACTTTTCATTGGTTTCCCAGCTATGCTGTCAGAATAATGTTTGCTGATTGGTCGAAAATTTTAAAACGTACCCGAGTACTGTAAAAAAAAAACTCAAGATCTTGCTACCCTATCTTGCACCCATAAGGTGATTTTTTTTATACGTTATATGCAGCTATTTGTAGCAGGCCGTAATTAGACTAATCCACCCTTTGTCAATAAAGCCAACAAGAGAACAGGTTGCCCAAAGTTTGCTCAGGTACACGCCACAGCACAACCTTAAAAACACATCCAGCACAAATCACACTAGTGAATGACACAGCAAATCACAGCAATAAAAAAGACCCCTATGGGCAATCCAGCACCCAGACTACAGGTGCCAAAAGGCCCAGCCTGCCTAATAATGAACCCAAAATATACATACAACAAAGAAAAAGACACAAACAAAAAAGAAAATAAAACTAGCCAGCTGCTCCCACTAAACCCCGCTCCCGAGGCCACTAAGCCGGCTGGCTTGATAATACACGATACAACCTCAGATAAAACATATTAAAGCAACACCAGGGAGGTTTACAACCTGATCCTTAAAATTATCGACCCGTAATTCCACCTTGAAAACCCCTAAAGAACAGTAGTTTACCCCATGACTCACTGCCCCATTCAAACAAAAAAAAAACAGGTTTTTGGGGTAACCTTTAGGTCAGCTCTTCAAAACCAGGTATGAGGACTCTTCAGCTAATCAGTCCTCTAATTAGAAATCTAATTAGGGAGTTGCAGCGAAAACCTGCATACACACCGGCCCTTTGCGGATAAGATTGTTCACCCCTGAAACAAGCAAACAGAAAGGCTGCTACACTGCAAATTCAATATGCCCGCCGATGCTCCACCAAATCTATCAGGACCCTGCCTGTCTTTCCCGTGCCTGCTCCTTTGCCAATATGCCCTACCATCGGAACATGCACAGCCATCTCGCCCCGGCTATGCCTCCAGTCCGAACTGCAGTTCCTATACCTGCCTATAATTGCCTGGCTACAATCCATCCCCCAAAATGAAATTGATGACCCAACGATCACAGCTAAGAATTCTATCCCCAAACCACTGGTCTTCCTCCCCAACCGAACGATCATTCACTGACCGTGGTAACTTATAAGGGTTGGTATGATGACCAGTGGTGGACCTCACCGAACGTTTAACTGGTCTCTACACCTCGGGGGGGACATAACCTCCTCCATTATACGAGGCCTACTTGTGGATGCTCTATTGCGACCCCTCCCACCAGCCCTGTCCCCGTAAAATCACAGAGTCCTCATCCGATTCCATTTCTGTTGCCCCTGTGGGCAACCCAGACTCAGGAGACATTACCAGAACATCTTCCCCTGACATAACAACCCCCTGTGGTACTGGACGCAACTCTGTTCGGTGAACTTGACGGACAACCCCGTCCCCCTCCATTGGAGTTGCAGAGTAAACTGCACCCTGATCTTGGGGACACCGAACTACCATATACAAACAGGCATCCCAATGATCCTGTATTTTACCTCGAACATGGTTCCGCAAACACACCAGCTGACCTTCATCAAACCCCTAATCATTAACCAACTCATTGTGTTTCCGATTTCGTGGTGTGGCTTGTTCCTCCAACTAAGCCTTCACATACTCTTGAAGCACCTGCAAACTTTCCTGATGGTTTTGTACCCATTCCTCCAAAGGTCCACCATACTGACTGATCCCGGCAGGAGCCTGAAGATAGTGTATCGGTAATCGAGGCTCACAGCCAGACCTTAAATAAAAAGGCATCATCCAGTCATTTGGTGGGGTGTAGTATTGTAAGCTTCTCTGCTGGAGGAAGTGTGTGAAGCAAATTGTGCAAAAAAAATATTAAAGCAACACCAGGGAGGTTTACATCTAGATCCTTAAAATGATCGACCTGCAATTCCACCTTGAAAATCCAATTACCATATAAAGGATACAAGATGTAAAGATGACAAATGACATGGCACACATTTGTTGTTTAGACTGTTGTGTCAGGTTAATTGAAAGCTGAAGGATCTTAGTGTTTACTAGTCTAAGTAACAGAATGTCTAAACACTGTGCTTGCCTTTATGGGTTTTTAAGCAGAACATATAGGTATAGAAACATATTAACATTACGTTTCACGATTCACTGACTGGAGAATAGGAGAATATACACATCAATATTACTACTTAAGTTAACTAACCCTAATCCCAACCCCTATTGGCACGGAGCCCGCCAGGGTTCAGGTGAGATATAAATCTGTAATCTGTATCAATGGTTTTGCTATCCATACCCACCCTATTAATGTTAGCTTCCCAGGGTTTCTTGTTAGACAAGCTCTGTGTCTCTCTATACCCCCATTTACTGCACGACTGATTGTCCATTTATAAAGAATCAAATAGGGTGAAGATGGTTTTAGTTTACAATTACTCTGGAAGGTGACCAGATTAAAAAAAACTAAATACCATGCCTACGTGTATGTAATCTCCATCACAGTCCCCATTTTCCCCATAATCCTCGTTTTGATAGTGCCAATTTGTGTAATGTGAGTTTTTTATTTTTTAAAAAAACTGTTATAGAAGAACATACTGGATGCCACATGTGTACAATTACCCCTTTCTAATTAGTGGGGTCCGTTGTGTCAGCTACAGCCTTTACTAACATACACATAAGTATACAGTCTTACAGCACTTTTGTTTTCCTTTTGTATTTAATGGTTTTCCATTTAGGGGGCAGCATGGTGGTGCAGTGGTTAGCACTGTTGCCTCACACCTCTAGGGCCCGGGTTCGAGTCTCCACCTGGGTCACATGTGTGTGGAGTTTGCATGTTCTACCCATGTCATCGTGGGGTTTCCTCCGGGTACTCTGGTTTCCCCCACAGTCCAAAAACATGCTGAGGCTAATTGGAGTTGCTAAATTGCCCATAGGAGTGTATGCGTGAGTGAATAGTGTGTGAGTGTGCCCTGCGATGGGCTGGCCCGCCATCCTGGGTTGTTCCCTGTCTCGTGCCCATTGCTTCCGGGATAGGCTCCAGACCCCCCGCGATCCAGTAGGATAAGCGGTTTGGAAAATGGATGGATGGATGGACAGTTTTCCATTTGAGGAATTAGCAAAAAACTGCAGTGCATGATGGGTAGGATCTAAAGGCTGCCTAACGCCCTTAATTTGTTTGCAATTTCGCCAGGTAGGCTACCTTCTTTAAACTGCGTTTTGCTAGACTACACATTTCGAGATGTTTTATTGTAGTCTTGGTAAATATATATATATAGTTTAGCCTAACCCAGCCACTTAAGGGAGCAAGCCAGCTCAGGTAGGTGCCAGTCCCAAGCCCGGATTAATGGAGAGGGTTGGCGTCAAGAAATAAAGAGAAATAAAGACAACTAATACTCCTAGTTTGCGAGATCTGACTGCAATGGCAGCACTGCTACAAGGGTGTGGATAAATCTATACAAATATCACCTGCATGCACATTACTTCTTTTACAATAACCAACTCCTGATCCATACTGTTAGTCGTGAAAAAAATAACTATCGTGTACATAGAGGCCCTGTGTAAAAAGATAACTGCCAAGGAAAAGATCAAAAACATTTATTTCAAGGATACAAAGTTTTTATGGTCATGTACAGTGTACAGTGCAATTCTTATTTGATTAACTTGAATGTCTCCACAGACTAGACGATTAAACAAATAAAGCAGCGCAACATTACAATAACTAATAACAAATAAACAAAGCTCACGAGTACTATTACAGTATTTATATCATTTATTTAAACTTAATTTTACCAGGTAAATTAACTACAAAGCAGTTACCACTGCTTTACCTGCTTCTCGGGAGAAATAGCAGATATACGTCATGTATGTGACTAAATTCTTAAGCCAATAAGGGCAAAGTTGTGTCGTAATGGAGGCGGATCCAGTTTGTGCAGCCGGTTAAAGACACTACGGGCATGTAAATGGAGAACGAAATTATAGTTATACCGAATCTCCTACACACAATACCAAGGTTACCAACTTTGGTCAGCTGACCGGAGTGAGACGTTCAATTCCCGTAAGATTTCTTTGCGCCAGCCTGAGAGTCTGAAAACACGTCACACCAGATGCATGAGAGATGGAAACCTGGGATATTCAGTCGAATTAGATCAAATATGATGCTAAGTTAGTACTAAGTTAAAATATGTTCCGGACTTGTAACATGCACCCATGATTTGGAACAGTCAGCAGGCTGTCTCTGGCCACGCCCCCTACACTCGGTCCGGCCCCTGGCTTTTCCTGAATTCTGATTCCTTTAGATAAACATTGACTTCATTGATATTGTTATTGATTTATCGACAGACCATCATACGTTTTAGACGTTATAATAACAACACTCTATTGATCCCCAAAGAGAGAAATTCTCTCCTTGCCTGCCCCCTCTTACTGTCCATGATACACAAGCACATATGTAGAAAAACGTCAGCTTGGAAGCCAAGGCTGGACTTAACCTACTCCTTAGGGTTCAACTGGAAACTGCCCCATGGCCGAGCGGTCTAAAGCCTCCTGCGCAGTGAAAATGGCCTTTCAAAGTAAGGGGTATTCTGTTCTCCGAAGTAAGGCGTGGGTTCGAATCCAACTTCCGACAAAAGTTCTTCAATCGCTACAGCAGAATTTGAGCCACTGATCGGCTTTAATTGCTTATGTTTTATTTTTGCGTTTCAGGCAAAACTACATAACACTTAAAGACACTACGGGCATGTAAATGGAGAACGAAATTATAGTTATACCGAATCTCCTACACACAATACCAAGGTTACCAACTTTGGTCAGCTGACCGGAGTGAGACGTTCAATTCCCGTAAGATTTCTTTGCGCCAGCCTGAGAGTCTGAAAACACGTCACACCAGATGCATGAGAGATGGAAACCTGGGATATTCAGTCGAATCAGATCAAATATGATGCTAAGTTAGTACTAAGTTAAAATATGTTCCGGACTTGTAACATGCACCCATGATTTGGAACAGTCAGCAGGCTGTCTCTGGCCACGCCCCCTACACTCGGTCCGGCCCCTGGCTTTTCCTGAATTCTGATTCCTTTAGATAAACATTGACTTCATTGATATTGTTATTGATTTATCGACAGACCATCATACGTTTTAGACGTTATAATAACAACACTCTATTGATCCCCAAAGAGAGAAATTCTCTCCTTGCCTGCCCCCTCTTACTGTCCATGATACACAAGCACATATGTAGAAAAACGTCAGCTTGGAAGCCAAGGCTGGACTTAACCTACTCCTTAGGGTTCAACTGGAAACTGCCCCATGGCCGAGCGGTCTAAAGCCTCCTGCGCAGCGAAAATGGCCTTTCAAAGTAAGGGGTATTCTGTTCTCCGAAGTAAGGCGTGGGTTCGAATCCAACTTCCGACAAAAGTTCTTCAATCGCTACAGCAGAATTTGAGCCACTGATCGGCTTTAATTGCTTTGTTTTATTTTTGCGTTTCAGGCAAAACTACATAACACTTAAAGACACTACGGGCATGTAAATGGAGAACGAAATTATAGTTATACCGAATCTCCTACACACAATACCAAGGTTACCAACTTTGGTCAGCTGACCGGAGTGAGACGTTCAATTCCCGTAAGATTTCTTTGCGCCAGCCTGAGAGTCTGAAAACACGTCACACCAGATGCATGAGAGATGGAAACCTGGGATATTCAGTCGAATCAGATCAAATATGATGCTAAGTTAGTACTAAGTTAAAATATGTTCCGGACTTGTAACATGCACCCATGATTTGGAACAGTCAGCAGGCTGTCTCTGGCCACGCCCCCTACACTCGGTCCGGCCCCTGGCTTTTCCTGAATTCTGATTCCTTTAGATAAACATTGACTTCATTGATATTGTTATTGATTTATCGACAGACCATCATACGTTTTAGACGTTATAATAACAACACTCTATTGATCCCCAAAGAGAGAAATTCTCTCCTTGCCTGCCCCCTCTTACTGTCCATGATACACAAGCACATATGTAGAAAAACGTCAGCTTGGAAGCCAAGGCTGGACTTAACCTACTCCTTAGGGTTCAACTGGAAACTGCCCCATGGCCGAGCAGTCTAAAGCCTCCTGCGCAGCGAAAATGGCCTTTCAAAGTAAGGGGTATTCTGTTCTCCGAAGTAAGGCGTGGGTTCGAATCCAACTTCCGACAAAAGTTCTTCAATCGCTACAGCAGAATTTGAGCCACTGATCGGCTTTAATTGCTTTGTTTTATTTTTGCGTTTCAGGCAAAACTACATAACACTTAAAGACACTACGGGCATGTAAATGGAGAACGAAATTATAGTTATACCGAATCTCCTACACACAATACCAAGGTTACCAACTTTGGTCAGCTGACCGGAGTGAGACGTTCAATTCCCGTAAGATTTCTTTGCGCCAGCCTGAGAGTCTGAAAACACGTCACACCAGATGCATGAGAGATGGAAACCTGGGATATTCAGTCGAATCAGATCAAATATGATGCTAAGTTAGTACTAAGTTAAAATATGTTCCGGACTTGTAACATGCACCCATGATTTGGAACAGTCAGCAGGCTGTCTCTGGCCACGCCCCCTACACTCGGTCCGGCCCCTGGCTTTTCCTGAATTCTGATTCCTTTAGATAAACATTGACTTCATTGATATTGTTATTGATTTATCGACAGACCATCATACGTTTTAGACGTTATAATAACAACACTCTATTGATCCCCAAAGAGAGAAATTCTCTCCTTGCCTGCCCCCTCTTACTGTCCATGACACACAAGCACATATGTAGAAAAACGTCAGCTTGGAAGCCAAGGCTGGACTTAACCTACTCCTTAGGGTTCAACTGGAAACTGCCCCATGGCCGAGCGGTCTAAAGCCTCCTGCGCAGCGAAAATGGCCTTTCAAAGTAAGGGGTATTCTGTTCTCCGAAGTAAGGCGTGGGTTCGAATCCAACTTCCGACAAAAGTTCTTCAATCGCTACAGCAGAATTTGAGCCACTGATCGGCTTTAATTGCTTTGTTTTATTTTTGCGTTTCAGGCAAAACTACATAACACTTAAGAGGTGCAGGATGATCTGTCTTGCTCTCGCGAGGTTTTTGTACGACGTGACATGGTGACATAATGCAGCGGACGATAAAAATCTAACCACAATGCATTGCGTCAGGACCAGAATGTATTGCTTTAAGCCAGCGCTGTATGTGGGTACATGAAGTGGAAAGCACCCAATAACAAACATAACATTTAAAAAAAATCTACAAACTAGTGGGAATATAAAATAAAATAAATGTGTCTGGGCAAATTGGTAAGTTAAATTAAATCGTTTTAAGCAGTGTTAAGCAGTGTGTGGTTTTAAACACGAGTAGCATGTACCGTGTTGACGGCGCATGAACGTATCTTGGCAGCACATGTAAAACTTAGATTTGCAAGCGGGATGTGAAACAGCATTTAGGTGTTTAAAACAGCAATAGAGTGCGTGTTTGTTCACGCAGTTACAATGTTTAGTTGTTATTTCTGTGGAACATCAGTGCAAACCCTTAGGGAACATGTTTTACATGTCAAACTTCACCGTCATGAACCACGATGCGTGTTCAAGTGTGGCGCTACAGATTGCCACAATACGTTTCGTTCATATGGGGAATTTAAGGCTCATTTTTACCGTAAACATAACACAGATTCATATATTGATACTACAAATGCCCTTACGGTGTTTACGTGTAATATGTCTATGTGCCAGCGCCAATGTCGCGATGTCAGATCACTAACAGCTCACTTAAAGGAACATATAGCCGAAGGACGTGTTGTGACATGTCCGGTGACAGGATGCGACCATACGTTCACTGTGAGATCGTCGTTTACAGCCTACATGTCCAGGAAACACAGACAATGTTCTGTGGACAGTATAAGAGATCTTTATAAGGAGACAGTTTCTCAGTTTCTTGAAACTGAACCGTTAGTTACAGGCCCTACAGAGAGATTTAGTGAGACTGATGAAGGTGAAGTCCATCTTACAGAAAATTTCAGTGACCTTTTTCTTAGAAATATTTCTCTTTTCTACTTGAAATTACATGGGCAGTTTCTTCTGCCAGCATCAACTATACAAAATATTATTGAAGAGATGCTAAGCATACATGAACTAGGACAGACATATACTTTGAATAAATTAAGTGCATTCCTGAAAAGTGACTTAACTGAATTAACAGATGAGGTTATTGGTAGTATATGTGATGTTGTGAAGGAATCTGACCTTTTCACCATTAGTCATGAAGGACCAATGAGGACCAATTTTTCAAGAACTAGGGCTTTTAAACAGATGTTTAGATACACAGAACCTGTAAAGTTGTACTTAGGAAGGGATGAAACAAGGTCACAGAGGTTTGCCTACTATGTTCCATTGAAAGACACTTTGAGACATTTACTGGAGTCAGACTTATGGCAGAATTGTGCTGCACAGGGTACATACGTACCATACACTGATGTGCTTTGTGATGTCAGTGATGGTCAGGTATATAAAAACAATGAGTTCTTTTCTCAAAACCCATCATGTCTAAAACTAATTCTATATCAAGATTCTTTTGAGGCGGTGAACCCATTAGGTTCAGCAAAAAGCAGCACAAAGTAGTAGCTGTATATTTGTCTCTGGCTAATTTACCACCTCATCAAGTACAGACCACATGTCACTTGTAATGCTGTGTCAGGAAAAAGACTTCAAACACTTTGGCCATGACAAAGTTTTCTCAAGGCTCATTGCAGACTTAAAAGACCTGGAAGACAATGGAATAACGGTGGCAGAGGAAAAAGTTAAAGGGACTGTTTTGTGCATTGCAGGGGACAATTTGGGGTCTCATAATATCGGTGGATTTACAGAAAATTTTAGTTTTTCTGAATATTTCTGCAGGTATTGCCGGACAACCCGAACAGATTTTCAAACAGATCCAAATGCATTTTACAGTCTGAGGAACAACAAAACGTTGAAGGTATAATATCTGAGTTTTAATTCATTGAATTACTTCGATGTTTGTATGCCTGGCCTGCCACCTTGTTTAGGCCATGACATTTTTGAGGGTATCCTTTCCTATGATTTAGCCCTTTACCTGAAGTACTTCATCAAGCAGAAAAAGTGGTTCACTTATTCAATTCTGAATAGACGCATTAAGAAATTTAAGTACAGTGGCTCTGATGTGTTGAGTAAGCCATGTGCAGTAAACTCCAATGGAGTAAAGCTTTATGGTCAGGCTGTTCAGAACTGGAATTTTCTAAGACTTCTTCCTGTGATCATGTGTGACAAGGTGAAAGAGCCCACAGATGATGATTGGCAGTTGACCCTTCAGCTAAAAGACATTGTGGAGCTGATTTGTGCACAGAAAATTTTATTGCCAGAGGTTGCATACCTTGACGTTCTTATCCAAGAATATCTTGCTTGTAGATTTTCTTTCTTTCCAGGACATAGGTTAAAGCCTAAGCATCACTACTTGCGACACTACCCTGCACTGATTTTAAAGTTTGGTCCTTTGATCAGGTTGTGGACAATGCGATTTGAAAGTAAATAAGGCACCATGGCAACAACAGTCAGAACAGCATCCAGTTCACAGCTAGTTTTAAAAATTGCTTTAACGCAGAGTGATTACAGGAAATAGGTGTACTGCTTAATATTAATTAAATTATTAAAATGTGCTAATAATAGACATATTTGTCAGTCAGACATTGTGCTTTTTAAAGAGCAGAAGGGATACATTAAATTACGATTATATTGTCCTTACTGTATATATTTTTACATTTTTCCCCTCAATGATATAAATATTTTCCCCCCTGACATATAATCAGTGTAAGCACACAAACACATTGGCCGGTTATCCTATTCATTCAGTTCCACGGACAGTGACCTGTGTTACTGTGCTGTGACATCTGGTTCCTTCATTGGCTCTGTATATTTCTATAAATGACTAAATGGCTCTGTTGTAGAAATTTCCAGCCAGAGACTTGGTTCCTATATAACGAGAAGATTTTATTTTTACTCGGACTGAGAAGCTACAGAAAATCATCTCTGCATGTGATCTCCCCTTTACTGCTCAAGCAGAGCACACGCACATCAGCAAGTGTCAAGGCAGCAAGTGCATACAAACAACTTCTCAGGACAGTTATAGGGCCTTCAGGAGGAACCAAACTGCTGCCTCATTCAGAGATACCATTGTCTAAGACTTGCACTAAAACATTCTGAGCACTTGGGCATATTTAAACAAAGTAGTATGGCACCTGTGTCAGAATCCATCCCTGCCTTGTCCTGTTCACATGTCACTGGCCATCCTATTCTCTCCTCTGTCTTGTACCCCTTAGCCCATAGTGTGTTTGCCTGCTCATAAGGCCACCATGTGGCTTAACGGGTCAAGTGGTTCCTGACTCCCCTTTTAGTTGTGGGTTTTGAGGATATCACAGGGTCTGTGTTTTCATGATTGTCCCCCAGGCCACCATGCAGCTCAGCCCAGGATTCTCCACCCATTCTACCTTTACTCCTTCAGCCGCATACACGAGTCAGGCCTAGGTTATTCAAATTTCGTCCTGCCAAATTTACTGGACAGGAAGTGTACACTGCAAATGAATATGTGAATACTCCAATACCTACATCTTTACAAGTTACATTAAGGGGTTTGGTACAGTAAATGGTTGTGAGGTGGGATTTCTTCTTGATGTCTGTTTGTAGCCCGTCCACCAGCAGCTGCTGCTGTATTTATCACACCAAGCAGGGAACGTATATTGCTAAGTTTTTCTTAGTTCAATTACACTTGACTAAGCTAATTAAGCTGGCTATGTTGTTTACATTCAGAAGGATGCCGCCATATTGGGTTATACACAGATGCCACAATAGCTCACACTCACATTCCCTCTTCATTATTTTTCTAAATACACTCTATCCTGCCTTGTCACCTGCAACAAGATCTCACTCCCTGTATCGAGTAAAGTCTTTCTAATGGTTGAGCAGATTTCTGCTTCTCTCCTAACCATGGACATCCAAAGTAAGATGAAGCAAAATGTTAGGGAATTTGACAACACATGGTTACTCTTTTGGTAACAGTGACTTTGGTTTTATTTTGATAGATGTAAACCACATAATATGGTCTTAACCTTGTTTTCTGTCCTAAAAGCAAACTTTTGTGTTACAGGAGAAAAGTGCACAGCTGCTCAGATCAACCCCAGCTAATCAGCGCATATGGGAATCTTTTCAAAATACCATGTGAGTCTAAATACCATCTAAAGTAATATAAGCTCTTTAGATGACGCTCAAATAATCAATTCCCATCAACTTGGTGTCAGAACACAAACTCGGTGGCAAAAAAGTGAAGCACAACAGACTAAGTTGTGAAAATGAAATCTGCATGTGATGAAAGGGCATGTGACAGTATCTCGATGATTATAATATCAGATCAAACGGAGTTGGCGGTATGGCCACACTGCTGGTCCCATGTCAGTAGGGTATAGCACACCCCTGGGCCCGGATACCACTAGGATGTCACTGGTGTACCACTGTGCCGTCAGAGTGTGGTGTGTCACTCCACAGTGTTGGCAGGATTGCTCTTCTCCCTGCGGCGCCACCATACGCACACGACGGTCATCTGTGGTACTGCAGAACTGAGATGTATCGCTGAACATGGTAGGACGCCAGTCGTCATCAGTCCATGCCTCCCAGTGACTACACCACTCCAAACGCAACCGTTTCTGTGCTATTGTGAACGGCAGCCTATGCATGGGACGGTGAACCCGTAGTCCAGCTGATGCCAGTCATCGCGACACGATGATATAGGGTGTTGTAGAGAGTCCAGTAGCTGTGTCCATATATCAGGCGCAGGTGTCATGGGGATCTGTGATGCTTGGAGCACAATCCAACGATCCTTCCTTGGCGTGGTCTGTCTTGGATGACCAGAAACTTCACGACGTGTGTGGATGCCTCACGTGCCCATTGGTTTCAATATCAGGCGACTGATATCCGCATGGCCCACATGCAGTTGCACCATATGACCACCTGGCTTCATGCAAACCCGCAATGCAACCCTATCAAACTCCGTCAAGTGCTGTTAACTGGCTAATGTGACTACGAGGCATCCTGTGTCTGGTAATTAAACATGCCAACTCCTTGCAATTCTAATCATTTACATATCCATCACTGGTCTGCACGTGTACCAAATTACATCTAAATTGGATAGTTCTGGGTTTTCAACTTTTTTTTCCCTGAGTGTATATGCCCTTCACTGATGAGAAATTCATCAACATCTAAGTCCTACATTCATGTACAATGCATATTAAATGAATATTTTGTCACTATTAGTCTTGATGTATCATTCTTTGAATGCACTCAATTGAATCATGGACAGTGGTTCCACATGGTAAAAAAATGAATATTCTGAAAAGGAAACATCCTTCTTCGGTTGATACATTCACTTTGTATTCTGAGAAGGTTTTTCCCTTGATTGCCTTGTACAGTATGTCTAGTGTGTTTTTTGGTATGAATGTGGCATTAATCATACAATGAAAAAAACACTGACTTGTAGTGAACATGTAAAACAAAAACATGCAGTGTCATCTATCCATTTTTCAAACCGCTTATCCTATTGGGTCACGGGGGGTCCGGAGGCAGGGAACAACCCAGGATGGGGGGCCAGCCCATCACAGGGCTCACTCACACATGCACACCTATGGTTAATTTAGCGACTCCAATTAGTCTCAGCATGTTTTTGGACTGTGGGGGGAAACCGGAGTACCTGGAGGAAACCCCACGACGACATGGGGAGAACATGCAAACTCCGCACACATGTGATCCAGGCGGAGACACGAACCCGGGTCCCAGAGGTGTGAGGCAACAGTGCTAACCACTACACCACCATGCCGCCCCCATGCAGTGTCATATATAACTGAAATAAGAAATGCTGGATTGCCTGAGTTGCATGCGTGTGTGTTTTTTAATATGGGCAACATGGTTCCCTGAGATGCCTCAGTGTTGCTCACCTCCATCTCTAACACACAGCCTCAGAAATGATTTTAAAACTACTGAAAGAAATAATTGGCTACACTGCAGCTCCACTGTTTTGTTTGGCACCCCTGCATGTCCTGCATTGTGTGGGGAAAAAAGTTGAAGGCTGTGTTACATACTGTAACACAGCTAGAATGCAAAAACACTTTATACTTCACATAAGATGGTGGACCTTATTGACAAAGGCAAATTTGTGTTGACCCCAGCAAGGCAGCTAGCGTACTTTGCATTTCTCACTTACCCGGATGTGACAATAAAGCGCTCCACTACAGTAAACCCTGCAGACAGCATTCCCCTGGAGGATGAGGGGCAGCCACATGAGTGTGTGGCAGAGTCTTTGGTTTACACTAAACTGAGAGCAGACTTGGAGAGCTCTCCCACTGAAAATAGCGAGATGGTTTTGTTTGTGGATGGCTCATGTTGGAGAGATGGGGATGCCTTGAAGGCTGGGTTTGCTGTAGTCCAGGCACAGGGTGATGATTTTCACACTCTCGTTTCAGAGCCAGTGGCACAACCCTGTTCCGCTCAATTAGTGGAGATAAAGGCTTTGACTACAGCGTGCCGGCGAGGACAACATAAGACAGTTACTATCTACACAGACTCTGCATACGCACACGGTGTATGCCATCTCTTTGGAGCAGTCTGGAAGCAAAGGGGCTTTCGCAAAAGTGACGGCTCCCCCATTCAGCATTATAATCAGATTTTGGAGTTGCTACACACAATGATGCGTCCCAAGCGTTTGGCTATTGTTAAGTGTCAGGCCCACCGCAAAGGTCGTGATTTTGTTATTCAAGGAAATGCAGCCTCTGATGCGGCAGCCAGGGCGGCTGCGCAGGTGAGTACTGCTGATCTTTTACCTATGGTGACTACAGAGCAGGTTTCTGATCTGGTGGCCCTGCAGGAGCGGGCGGGCCCCTATGAGGCCTCAGTGTGGCTAAAAAGGGGGGCCTCTAAGGATGCTAATGGTCTGTATCGCAACTATGAGGGACTTTTGGCTGCACCTCTGTCTCTGGTGAATATTTTGATAACGGATGCGCATGGTCTTGACCATTGCGCACGGGGGGAGGAGTTAAGGAAAATTACACAACAAGCTGCAAGCAATGATGGATGCAAGGTTGTCAGAATGTGAATATGAGGTGTGCATTAAGAACAATGTACGCAAAGCAATCACGGCCCCAGTAGGGCACATTCCAGTGCCTGAGGGACCGTTCAGACACTTGTGGTGGACTATGTGGACATGGGAAAAACAGCATATGGAAAGCGATATATGCTTGTGATTGTGGACAGGTTCAGCAGATGGGTGGAGACAATACCGTCCAAGGACATGGGGGCGATGACAGTGGTGAAATTCCTGATCAGAGAGTCCGAGGTTTGGGATCCCAACTGAAATAAGCTCTGATAATGGAGCTGCCTTTGTGGGGAAAGTTAAAAGTTAGTGGTTTAACAGCTGAGAATAAAACAAAAGTTGGCATGTGTGTATCACCCTCAGTTGCAGGGTATGGTGGAGAGAGTGAATGGCACACTTAAGCAGAAGCTGAATAAGATTTGCACCACCATGAAAATGAACTGGGTGGATGCCCTGTCAACAGCCTTGATGGCATATCGGATGGAAACGCACAGGTGATGCATTTGTCTCCGCATGAAATGCTGACTGGGAGACCTATGCCTGGATCGACTTGAGGGGGCGTATAAGGGACCCAGCCTAGATCAGCTGGGGGATGAATTAAAGTTGTACATGAGGACTTTAACCAAAATACACAAAACTATTTCCAAACAGGAAAAGGAGAAAGCACAGAAAGAAGACACAGACCAGGAGGAGCCAGTCATCTTTCCCGGAGATAAAGTCTACCTGCGAGTGTTCCGGTGAAAGTGGCACGAGCCCCGACGAAAGGGACCCTTCAAGGTGACACGAGCCACAGCAACAGCGGTGCAGGTAGAAGGGAGTAATACGTGGTACCATTTGAACCACTGCACTAGAGTACCGCACGAAAGACAGAGTCACTGAAAACTACACAGAGGATGCAGCTGCCCTTGACTCAGATGGCCCTGATGGAGCTCCCAGAGGAGCTCCACAGCTTGGGGTGGAGTCAGTTTCAGGATCAGAGCAGAGTGAGGGCCAAGAGGGAGCATCGCAAGCAGACCAGCCACTCCAGACAGGACACGAAGCTGTGGGTTCTGGTACGGCTGACAGCAACGATGTTAGTGATGCTAATGATTTATCAGGCCCTTCAGGTCTGGGTGCACAGCAGGACCACAGGTCAGGTGAGCACAGGACAACTGACTTCACTGACTCAGCCTGGTCCTTTGATGCTGAATAACCTCTCAGATTACAGTGAGCGAAAGCGGAGAGAAATGGGGGGAGATATGGGAGTGAGGAGAGTGAGCAAATTTTAGAAGGATGCCCAGGATGAAGTAGACCTGGATGGGTTAGCAAAACGTACACTTGGAAATTGGTGGTATAAATGGGCTAAGTATACCGCCACTTCATTAGGGCAGGAGGGGTGTGTGTTGTGTGCAAGTCCTGACCCTTCAGTTAGGGTTGTCCCGTTCCCATACACTAATAAACAGTGTGAAGAATGGGAAATGGAGAGGAGTATGAGATTCTGGAAGAGTCTGTGTCAGGAGGGGCAGGCCCCTAAGAAAGTGCAGGCCCACATCTAACCAGACGGAGCGCATACCGTACTGCCCATATCAGCGTCTGATATATCAGGGAAATACTAAATATGCATAGAGGGTGGAAAAGCATTGTGGGCAGTTTAAGCCCTGGGAAGGAGGTCAGCAAGATATTATGGCGAACAAATTGAGTTTTTTTACAGCAAATTTTCCTCTCTTCATGTTGTCCCTACTGCGCAGATTAATCGTCCCATGTGCCTGCCAGCAAATATTGCTCCTTTACCTGCCGAATGCTGCCTAATTTTAATGCTGCAATTGAAAGGCTTCAAACATGATATGGGTGTGTGGGTTCTTACTAAAAAGTTATAATTCAAGTAGCCTCAATAACAGTCCATTTTGATGGCAGGTACCTGAAAGTACAACTCTGGAGGACCTTGAGAAGTGAAAGACACCTCTGCTTGACTTCATGGCCAATGCAGGTTGTCTGAGGCCTATCCGGTCAATAAGAGATGGGAATCTGCTGGAACATGACATTGTCACGTTTCAGGTCATCCACAGGGGTCAGGGTCCATTTCAGAGGTATTCTGTGTTCTGTTTACATGTACGTTAGTTAGGATCAGAATTTTATCCTTTGACCAACATGGATCAAGTTGCTATTATTTCTTTGAATATAAACTAATAAAGTAACCAGTAACACATTGATAATTAATAAGTGAGTTATAAACACTGTCTACATTCTGCGCCACCTGTTCTGCTTTGAGCCAATCACAATTACTGCTGACCAGATGGAAGATCTTTTCAGCATTCATCTGTCTCCAGAAGGTAGCAACAAGAGAGTTGCTGAGGAAATAGACTCTCCAGAAGGTAATGACCATCTCCAGGATGCAGAAGGTACTTTAATTGACCGTATAGTGTAGAAGTAAATGTTGTTTTTGTAAAACAAAATATACCTGTATAACAAAAAACACTGTAGCTAAAGTTAAATCCTCTTACTGGACAATCACCTATTTTAAATCGCTCTTCAGTTTTATCCGTTTTCCAAACCTCTTATCCTTCTGGGTCACGGGGGTCGGGAGCCCATCCCAGAAGCAATGGGCACGAGGCAGGACACAACCCTGAATGGGGTCAAGCCCATTGCAGGGCACACTCACACACCATTCACTCACACATGCACACTTACGGGCAATTTAGCAACTCCAATTAGTCTCAGCATGTTTTTAGACTGTGGGGGAGAACCGGAAAACCCAGAGGAAACCGCACGATAACATGGGGAGAACATGCAAACTCCACACACATCTGACCCCGGCGGAGACTTGAACCCGGGTCGCAGAGGTGTGAGGCAACAGTGCTAACCACTGCACCAGCATGTCGCCCCATCCTATTAAGCTTATTGTTCAGAATTAAAAATGGGGTTATTAAGAAAGAGTAGCCTCCTATAAAATAGCCCAGCACTCCTCCCTCCAGGCCAAGAATATTTTCTTTATGGTCCAGTTCAAAATAATATCAACTGCAGAAATACGGAGCACATGTAATTTATCTGTATTTTAGATGGTAGACGAGTGGCTGGGTGACGTCGTGGCTGGATGACTTGCAGTGTAGCTTGTTATCTGTGCGTTCTGGACAGGCTGCTGACTTCTGATTACTTTTGGCATTTGGTTCGATGTTACGTCATTTCCAGGTGTGTCGGTGCCCAGTATGAAGCTAATCGCCGCATTATAGTTATGAAAAGAAGACAGAATAGCAAAGAAATTGAGGCAGAATTAATTCAACAAAGTATTAAAAATATTACTCAAGTAGATGAATCGCTTCTTGAGACTGAAGGCGACTGTATTTGCACGAACGAGCGTCGAAAAGAAATGCATTATTGTCGCGTTTAAATGAAATAGTAGTAAGTGTCACATTTGCGACGTATTACAGGAGGATGTTAATCTTAACTTTGACTGTAAAATATCATAATAAACAAGAAATGTGAGTTTTTAGTCTGCTTAAACAAGACTACCGATGTTACAGCGAGCGGACGCTGCTGCCGCGCAGGAGAAGCGAAGCGACATTGCCTTTAAAATGAGAGATTACATTCCGTGGCAGGGGGACAGTTTACAGCACGACACCGGCATTAGGCAGCAGGATGGGTGGGTTAGGTGATCTCCCAGACTGAAAGGGATTCTGGGGACTCAGGGGACAGTGTCGCCCTGAGGGACTGAGGGCCACGTCAGAGGGGGCCTGATGTAGAGGGGCCCAGACAAGGGATGGCTGATGTAGAGGAGCCAGGTGTGGAGGTGCCACATATTGAGGAACCCTGGTGATCACACTACAGGGGGCCAAATGTTGGTGGGCCAAGAGGAAGTGGCTGGGGAGTAGAAAGCATAGATGTCTTGGAGGTGGGTAGACTACAGAGATTTATGCACCCCGGGATTCCCTCAAGTGCCTCTCAGATCTAGGATGGCCAATACTCGGTCCTCCCCAGGAGTGAGAGGAGGTAAACTGGTGCTCCCTCAGTCCTCTTCTCCTGCTCCCTCCAGAGAGCTGCAGCCCTCCTTTTGGTGATGCTGACATCGTCCCTGCACTTCCCGCTCACATGCTCTGCCATGCGGCAGCAGCCATGGCCCACAGAATGTATCTTTTTCTTTGATCTCTTGCTATTTTCCTGGCATATTTTTGTGTTTTGCTAACATGCATCATGGTACAGGAAACGTACCCCAGAGCAGGACTGTAGACTAAACCATTTTCAGGAAGGGTAGGTGTGCTTGGGGTGAAAAATAACTTTAAATTAATTGATGAGATATATTAAATTTATCTGTATTATTTTGAATAAATACAGCCCCCCCGCATATTTATGACTGACCCACAAACTCACACACTGTCCACGGATGAGAACAGCGCAGACCCTGCACAGTGAAGGTTGGCAACTCCTTCCAATTTTATAGCCCAAACCACAAGTAAAAGATACCCAAAATCAGACCCTTCATAAACTTTTCTATCTCCAAAAATACTCCATAATGCTGCTTAAAATTAAGCAATGCACGCACAAGTTAAAGCTCTTTTCTTTGTAATGAATGAGGAAAGAAATAGTTTTGGATAAAGAAATGAATTAGTCTTTTTTTTCATGTGAGCATCCTCCTGCAGCATTTAAATATGGAAAAGTGGCTGATGGATGGACCTGTATTAAATTTGGGTGGGCCTGAGTGAAGCTCATTACCCTACATTTTCTTATATAGGCTTAGATATTTACAACATGGTGACTGCAACAATAATACACCCACGACTGTGGTGTTCTACCTAAAGAGCACCACTAGAGGGAGCTCACACATTCTGTCGTACTTGCCACAGTAACAGCAGTGATGTGCAGGAACAGAGTTAGAAGCCGGTAATACATATAAAAAATGTAATTTCATTAATCTGAATGGGTGGGCCCAGCAGAGCTCACCCAGGCCTATCTATAGCTCTGCCTCTGCATCAGTCCATCTCTTTGCAGTCCAAATTGTACATCTACCAAACTGGACAGAAAATTTACAACCATTCTGTTTGGTGGTCAGATTTAAGGAATGTCACATTAGTAAATTCACGTTCTACATGAACATCTGAAATTGCCAGAGACAAAATCGGCAGTACAGGCAGACCAATGTCTTTGAAACTCCTTTTTCCTTCAGCACCCTCATACTGCAAAACCTCAGTCCAAAATTCTCCATGTTGGTCTTCTCTTTGAAACTGCAACAGGAGAGCTCTCTCCACTGGTTTTATAATTCACGAAGGGAACAGGAAAGGCCCTCTTTTGGTAGGCTGCCTACTGCAGGCTCTCTTACCTGGGGATGAGGCATCTCCAGCTTACTCAAGTGACTCTGGAAATTGCATATGATACTGTGTCTGGAAGCAGTCCATGCTGCGCTTAGGAATGACGTCTGTTTTGGTGTAGAATTGAATGTGGAATTTACTGTAAATACCTAGCAAAAAAAAAAAGCTGCCAGAAAGGTATTGCAAAATTGCTGTTAATCACTGTAAAACCCCCAGCTCCATGGGTGTCCCTACAGGTGGCTGCCCTTTGCTGCCAGGTTTGCTGTTACCTTTGTCTGTGCCCGTGTGTCAAGTAGAGCAAGATGGGGTAGGTGAAAAGAGAATTTCCCCAAGGGGAGTAACAAAGCATCTTCATTTCATTTAGAAAATAATTACAAAATGTCTTTTACAGGTTTTGTCCTATGTAAATTACAGCAATTGTCTTTTTTAAACAGAAAAATAACAATTAACTGTAATCTAGTTTAAAATATTATCTTGTATTCTATTCAAAATATAGAAGTTACCTAGCAACTGGAATTGGCAATAAATGCTATTAATACTCCACAATACTGAATGTTGTTGTAGAATGCTTTCCAAGTTAATTTTTGTATTTTACATTTGCAGCTATGCAATCTATGCATATTGTTAAGTGGTTTAAATGAGACTAAGACGAAAATGACAGCCTGAGACAGAGACCCACACAGAGCAAACTCACATTAACTGGAATGACATTAACTTGAAAATTTCAGGATAATCTTAAGAACATAAGAACATAAGAACTATACAAACGAGAGGAGGCCATTCGGCCCATCAAGCTCGCTTGGGGAGAACTAAACTAATAGCTCAGAGTTGTTAAAATCTTATCTAGCTCTGATTTAAAGGAACCCAAGGATTCAGCTTGCACTACATTATCAGGAAGGCTATTCCATACTCTGACTACACGCTGTGTAAAGAAGTGCTTCCTTAAATCCAGCTTGAAATGTTCTCCCGCTAATTTCCACCTATGGCCACGAGTTCGTGTATTTAAACTAATGCTGAAGTAACTGTTTGGTTGAACAGCATCCAAACCTGTTAGAATCTTATATACCTGGATCATGTCCCCCCTCAGTCTCCTTTGCTTGAGACTGAACAGATTTAGCTCAAGTAACCGTTCCTCGTATGACATTCCTCTAAGACCAGGAATCATTTTTGTGGCCCTACGCTGCACCTTTTCTAAGGCCACAATGTCCTTTTTAAGATATGGTGACCAAACCTGCACACAATATTCTAGGTGAGGTCTCACCAAGGAATTGTATAATCTTAGCATTACCTCCCTTGACTTAAACTCCACACACCTGGAGATATACCCCAACATCCTATTGGCCTTTTTTATTGCTTCCTCACACTGGCGAGAATGGGACATGGAAGCATCAACATACACACCAAGGTCTTTCTCATGATCAGCTACCTTTATTTCAGTGACACCCATGAAATACCTGTACTTTATATTTCTGCTCCCTAGATGGAGTACCTTACATTTATCTTCACACCCGTTAACCACTTGATGGAATTCAACTTAGTCAGAGTTGCAACAAAGTCAAGTATTTTATGAATAACTATGAATAAAATGACAGCCTGAGACAGAGACCCACACAGAACAAACTCACATTAACAGGAAAGATGACATTAACATGAAAATGAGTTGCAACAAAGTCAAGTGTTTTTAAAACTGACCATATTCTAGGCTTAAAGGCCCAATTTGAAATCAGGACTGGACATAGAAATCTATTCAGAACAACATTACATTAATGTTAGAATAATGTTATATTTTTTGCTGGTCTGTGTTAATGTAATACAACAACTCTGTTCTAATAGCTCCCTGTTACTTTAATGCTGCATGTGTGTGTAATTTATAGCAAGTTAGGCAAGCTACAGATTCAACCATTAAACTGCATTTTCATTCCACATTTTTTGACAGTTCTGTCCAAAAACATATTCCACCAAATCAGCCGTAACAAATTCCAATAACTTCAACCTTCAAATGTATTAAAGTTGATCTTTTTCAGTGTGTTCCTAAATCTTACGGTATAAGCAAAAGGTATAAATAAAAGATTAAGAACAATTTCCATTCGAATAGTGGAGAAGAGTCCTCATCTTTTGTACATGTGTCATGCTCAGAGTCCATCAATCGCCTGAGGAGAGAGGAGATGTGAGGATTGACTGAGTTGTTCTTCTCAGGCATCGTCCCACTTCTTTGGTTTACAGTCTTCATGCTGCTGCTTGGATTGATTCCAATGAAACAGTTGAAACCGCAAAATCACATGAATAAAACTTACGCTGACCCTCACTGAAGCAGCCTGGTATCTGTTTCATACCTCACTTTACAACACACAGGACTTTTTTTTTAACAATTTAAAGGCACAAGTTATTTTACTTCATGGCCAACCCATGTTTGCTAGTTTAATGGCAGAAAAATTGTCAAAGCCAGGCGCCTGGTCCACAAGGGTTGTACTCAGTCACTGGTGTATTTAGGGTGTAAACATGCTATAAACTAATTTTTTCAAACAATTTCTTTAAGAGCTACATGCGCTTGCACCTTGGTGAATTGCTATTATAATGGTGGACTTGCCAGGTAGAAGAAAAGAATAGAGGTCTGCATTCCCGTGGAACCGATGGCAATAAAGTGCTATCAAAAGTTTCATTTTTGAATGTGGGAGCATGGGGGGGGGGACAAGTGATATGTTTACAGGAAAAAAGAATTAAAACAAATGTATTTTTTTGTTATCAAACAATTATTTATTTGCATGAGTGAATAGAAAATTACATTAACTCCCTATAACGCCACATGTATCATATTTAAGACCTCTACGTCAGTAATACGATTATCCCTTTCCTCAAAAACCTGGTGTATATAATGATATACCTGTATTCTGCCCTCTGGTGGATGACCTATGTAGTTCAGATGGAAAACGTCTTTTTTTTTTCAAGAATCACTGACGGCTGCAAACACGTTGTAGCCGGCAGGATTTTCATGGGATAAGAAGTCCTATTTTGGGAACAGTTACAGTAAGCGCAATGTAGCGAAAATTAATTATATTTCAAAATGAGTCTTTATTAGTGTGAACTAACTAATAATAACTTAATATATCATGAAATATTTTATAGAAAAACGTGCTGAAAATGTGTGTATCAAATATGATACTACGGGTATGAAAATGTATTATATTTGTCAGTGCATCAGGTGTTGTTTTAGTCAATTTCTTGATTAAATTTTATACCATAATACAAACAACAATTAATATATAACCGGTACGAGTAGCGACCATATAGCTGAAAAGGGGACCTTTATTTTGATACCCCGAGGGGATTTTTATGATGATATGGGGCGCGGTATTCCATCAGATTTATACCCGCATAATCTCGCGATTTGAATCGAAGTACTGTTTGGTCTTGGAGGTTTCTTGGGAAGAGGGAGTGCGGCAAGTAGCCTAGTCTTCCTCTGGATAAGGCGGACCACTCTTCGTGAAGTTTTGGGGCATTGATGGTGAGGGACGAACGCATTTGCCCAAAGGCACAAGGGGGTGAAGTCCTGTATCCAGAACAAGATTGTTTGCAAAGACAAGGTATGGGTTTTATCTTTTTCCTAACATAGTTAATTGCTATTGAGTCGGACATAGTTTTAATTATTGACTGACGCGATGGTAATATATAAAAGAGCGACCGGAGGTGAAAACCTGATCGGCTGGTGTGAGTGCGGGTCCTCTGGAGGTAGATAAACGCTTTTGCTGTGTGGGATACATGTTGGTTTTATGTTTATTATGAGGAATGGAGTGTGGGTTTTGTAATTTCTGTTTTGGCATTTGCAGGAAACCGCAACCTTTGGGGAAAGTTGTACCCACTGTTTCTCTTCCCCTCTTTTAGGGCGCAACGTATATACTGCCTTTGTAAAATTATCTGCGAACGATACACATGTATAACTCCGCTGAGACCGTGGACTTTCTCGGGTGACTCTGTCCGTACCCTCTAGCAGGCTGTCCCTGGGCTTATTAGTTGGAGCCTGGGACCAGTGCTCTGACGACCCCAGTGTGCGTATTGGAGTGGATTTGCTGTGCGCTGTCGGTATTGGTTTTTATTTTGTTCTGCAGTGAGGACTATTTTGTTGTTTTGAGTATATGGTATTTTGATTTGTTTAAACCAGGGGTGCTAATCGAGCAATAGGGTCCCAGCCTGCTGTGAGGATATCTCTGGCTGCCCAGTGGCGCGGGCCGGGGTTTTAAACTTCCTACTGGGGGATATACTTCACCAGTGGAAACATCAACCAGGTCACCGGGAGTTATTGAACCCTCCCCTTTTTGTTGCGATTGTTAATAAAACCAATAAATACTTTTATGATCCAGCCCTAATCTCTCCTGTGTGCTCGCTTTGGATACCGCTTGATTAGGGGGGTACTCGCTCAAGGTCACAAATATAATACTCAATTTTAAGCTTGATTATTTCTTCCAGTATTCGTTTTGAGAATTTGACGTTTATGCTGTTTTGTCTTGTTTGTCTGTTTTTGTCCATGCGGGGCGACGGAACACCAGCGACGTCCATTGTGTCCGTGTGATTCACTTTTACTCTCGCACCATGTTTTGTCTTGTTTATAAAGAATTACGGCAGGATAGCTGTGCAGAATCTTTATTGAATGACACGGAGTTTATGTTGTACTCCGTACAGGCAGGTAGAACTACTCCGACTGAGTCTCAGCGAGTATGCATAAACAGATCACGTGTGCATTAACCAATCAACATAAAGCTTCTATTTAACACGTACACATCATTTAAATAATCAATTCTGTGTCTAACAAATTATGCAATATTTTCTGCACGAATATTACACACTCTATGCAGGATTTCGTATTGTATTAACTGTAAACTGGAATTTCTAATCAGTTTATAGGTTTTTAAACATATCTTAGACCAGAAATTGTGGTCCCAGCTGACTGATAGATCTTCCACCCATGTTGCAATGAGTCATCCATTTTAGAAAGTGTCCTGTATATTTTAGACAGTAATTTGGGGGGTTTCAGATTAAGGAATTCTGCCACACTTTGCGGTATTTGTAATTTGATTTGATTAGACCTTATTTTTTTTTTTTACTATAGATTTAACTTGTTGATATTCTAAAAATCTATTCTTGCTAATCCCATATTGTTTAATATGTCAAAGGGAATAAAGTCTATTCCTTCAAATATATGTTCCAAGTATTTAATACCTTTACAACTCCAATCTGGGAAGTTTATCAATTATTGTTTAGTAGTACATCAGGGTTGTTCCAGATGGGAGTACGCTTGCATGGGATTAATGAAGACTCAGTCATTTTTAGAAACTCCCAGCACGCTGTCAGAAAAGAGCTGATACTGATGCTTTTGAAGCATTCCTGTCGTTTTGATGTTTGAGCTAATGAATGGTAGATCCGAAATCTCTATCTTATTGCATAGTGCCTGTTCTACGTCTGGCCAAGGCTCATCTAAGAGGGTATGTTTTAACCACCCTGAGATGTTTTGGAGCCTGTTGGCAAAGAAATAGTGGTGAAAGTTAGGCCGATCTAGTCCTCCTTTATCCTTAGTCCTTTGCAGTGTTTCTAAGCTAATACGTGGGGGTTCATCTGAATTCCTCTGGAAAGATAGCGGAGTCCAGAGATCTAAACCAGTCAGGTGATGTTTTGCTCGGGATCATTGCAAATAAATAATTAGTTCTTGGCAAAACCATCATTTTTATTGAGGCATCCCTTCCCATAAGTGATATGGGTAGGGACTTCCACCTAACCAGATCATCCGCTACTTTCTTTAAAAGTGGGAAATGGTCTAGTTTAGTTGAATCTGCCAGCCTAGGTGTAACATTAATTCCTAAATATTTAATATCTCCAGACTACAGTGGAGAGGAAGAATTATTCTGGAAGGAGCAATTAATTGGAAGAACTGTAGATTTTAACCAGTTTATCGAATAACCTGAGACTCTTGAGAAAGAGTTTATTAATGTAATTACCTCAGAAAGAGTGGTTTGTGAATGCTGGAGAAAAAGTAACACATCATCCGCATAAAGTCTTACCTTATGTTCTACATTCCTGCATTTAATGCCTTTAATCACTGTAGCCTGTCTAATTGCTGCTGCTAGTGGTTCAATAAAAATCGCAAACAATGAGGGGGATAGAGGACATCCGTGGCTGGTGCCCCTCTTGAGACAGAAATTCGTCCTGACGCATGCTGTTGGTGAACTATATAATATTTTTAACCAGTTTATGAAAGAGTTTCTGAAACCAAATTTGCATAAAGCTGCAAATAAAAAATTCCAGTTACTGTAACTCTATCGAATGCTTTTTCTGCATTTAGAGACAGTATTGTAATTTGAAGGTTTTTATTGCATGAATAGTCTATGTCTAGATTAAGTAATCTACGTGTATTTGTTGATGAGTGCCTCCCTTATGAAACCAGTTTGGTCAGGATGAATTATGAGAGGGGTTAACTTCTCTATTCTTTTTGAGAGAGCTTTGCAGATTATTTTAAGGTCAACGTTTATAAGGGATATTGGACGATAGCTGGTAGATACTGTAGGATCTTTGCCTGGTTTTAGCAAGAGACTAATGTTTGCAGAATTCATATTTGGTGGTAGCCGACCATTTTCCCTGGTTTCTTGCAACATTCTGCAGAATGTTGATGCCAGAATTGTCCAGAATTCTTTATAGAATTCTGCTGGAAATCCATCTGGACCTGGAGCCGTTTTATTGGGCATACCGTTCAGGGCTTCCTGGAGTTCACCTGGTGTCAGCGGAGAATCCAGTGCCATCGCTTGATTGTCTGATAATTTCGGAAGGGTTATACTATCAAGAAACTGATCAATTTCGTCTTTAGATGGGTTTATCTGTGGTGAATATAAAGATTTGTAAAAGTCCCTGAAAGTGCTGTTTTTTCTGTCAGGGTCATATACTGTATCCCCATTTCAGTCTTTAACAGCACATATAGTTGTTTTTTTCCATATTTATTTTTAACTGATCGTATCTAGCCTCGCTTGTCTCCCGTGTCTCCCTTTCCCGAATAAACCCCGATTACCCCGATCCTGCTCGTCAGCCTGGTTTTCTGAACCACCGCCCGCACGATCGCCTGTCCACCCGAACCTTCCCGTGACACATGGTTTCTTCTAAGTCCTGGATACACTTGTTTTCTCTTCTTTTTATGTGATGAGAATGAGATTATTTTACCTCTCATCACAGCTTTGCCTGCTTCCCAGAGAACAGATGCTGATGTTCCAGGCAGGTCATTATAGTCTAAATATAAAGCCCACTCTTTTTTTAAAATAGTTAATAAAATCTCCATCTTTAAGCAATGATGTATTAAATCTCCAGTTTCTACTTGGTGGAATGGCCTTCTTATTTATTAGGGTTAAAGATACAGGAGCATGATCGCTGACAGCTATAGGGTGTATCTCTGTGTCTGAAATGTCACTCAGCAGAGAGCTACTGACTAGGAAATAATCCAGATGAGAGTAAGAGTGATGGACATGTGAGAAGAAAGTATATTCCCTACGGGTGGGGTGAAGAGAACGCCATGCATCGCAAAGTCCATAGTCGCTCATGTGCTGTTTAACTATGTTTGTGGATTCCCAATTGCGCTGAGCAGCTGTACTGAGCCTGTCCATTTCTTTATTTGGTCCAAAGTTGAGGTCGCCCACAAGAACAAGTGCGCAGTCCTGGTGTTCAGAGAGTGCGGTAAAGAAAACGTGGAAGAATGAGGGGTTATCAACATTTGGACCATATATATTAACAATACATAACTTTTTGTTAAGTATAGATAATTTAATGATTATAAATCTACCCTGTGGATCTATAATTGTGTTGAGTACTGTGAAATTGACATTTTTATGTATTAGAATGGGGAGGCATGGTGATGCAGTGGTTAGCACTGTTGCTCCGGACCCCCTGCGGCCCAGTAGGATTAGCAGTTTGGAAAATGGATGGATGGATGGATATTTTTATTAATTTAATTTTGAGTATTATGGTGTTCCATGGGGGCGGCATGGTGGTGCAGTGGTTAGCACTGTTGCCTCACACCTGGGTGACCCAGGTTCGAGTCTCCGCCTGGGTCACGTGTGTGAAGTTTGAATGTTCTCCCCATGTCATCGTGGGGTTTCCTCCGGGTACTCCGGTTTCCCCCCAGTGTCCAAAAACATGCTGAGGCTAATTGGAGTTGCTAAATTGCCCTTAGGTGTGCGTGTGAGAGTGAATAGTGTGTGAGTGTGCCCTGCGATGGGCTGGCCCCCCATCCTGGGTTGTTCTCTGCCACTTGCCCATTGCTTCTGGGACAGGCTACGGACCCCCCACGACCCAGTAGGATAAGCGCTTTGAAAAATGGATGGGTGGATAGATGTATTAGAATTGCTACCTCTCTTTATTATAATAATAATAATATTATTATTATTATTATTATTATTATTATTATTATTATCATTATCATTATCATTGTTATTATTATTATTAATAATAATAATAATAATAATAATAATAATAATAATAATAATAATAATAATAAATAAATAACTTAATTTCCCTACAGGGGATCAATAATCTTTACGCCTCCTCAACTTGCTCTTTGTGGAGTAAGTTGACCACGAAGGGCTGCCACTCATAGTGGCGCCCAGGGAGCTGGGGGTTAAGGGTCTTGCTCAAGGAGCCACAGACGTGCTGAGGCTGGGTTTGAACCTGCGACCTTCTGATTACAAGGATACAGGCTTAGCCCACTGAGCCACACACTGCCCCCTAGTGCCCACTTTGCCTAGAGTTATAGCAGGCTGAGAACACATTGGGAAACTCGGGTGTTTTAAGTTCATCCTTTGGCAGGTCTATGAGTCTCTTGTAATAAAACGTCTGCCTGTAGTTTAAGCTGGCTACCAGGGAGTGGTACTGGGGTCGCCGTACAGCTGCCCATCCACGTAGAGCTGGTCTACGGCGATGAGAGCTCGGGAACCCTTCTAAATAAAGTTGCGTCGGATTGGGAACAGAACTTTGCGTCGCTCCAGGATCTCTTTGGGGAACTGGTCGTTTACGACAAAGTCTGTTCCTTTCAGCTCCCAGCCGCGGCTCTTCACCTGCTCCTTCTGCTTAAAATATCCAAATTTAACCACAATAGGATACGGTCTCAGTGCACCAGGCCTCTTGGCTCCCAGCCGATGGACTCTCTCAAAGCAGATGTTTTTCAGTGTCCTCTGAAAGCTTCAGGTGGTTCTTGATAAAGGTTTTGACGGTAATTCTGGGATGCCTGAAAACACCAGGTTATTTCTCATGCTACAGGCCTGTAGATCGACGACAGTCTCTTTTATTTTTTTATTTTCTTCATTTAGATGGGTCACATTTTCAGTTAGAGACTTAACCGAGTCCCATAGTGAGGTGTTTTCAGCAGCGAGTGTTTCCACCTGCTGCTGGTTGAATTCCAAAGATTCCCTCGGGGATTTGAATTCCTGATGTAGAATCTCGACGAGAGCCAACCTCTCGTCGAAGCTGGACAATCGTTTGTCGATTGAATCCAGGATGTCGGCAAAGTCTTTACCAGTCGGCGATGCTGTGCCAGGGGAGTCTGCCGGGCAACTTCTTTTGGAGGACGGTGTCTCGCTTTTGGCTGGAGAAGATGCATCTGCGTTCTTCTTCATGACTATAATGTTGAAGTACCAGTCGATATATTCCACAAGAGATTCCAAATTCCCCTCGCTGTTCATTCAGATTTTCCGCCAAGTCTCCGGCGTCTGACGTCACCTACAGCATTTCCGCCTCTGACGTGCCCTCCAACGTACTCATACTTGTACTTGCAAGATCTCAATTCTGTATTACAGTAGCGTACATTGTCCTGGAGGATATGGGTGTGAGGCAAGGAACAACCCAGCATGGGCCACCAGCATATCGCAGGGCACAGATACCAGTCACACCTACAGGCAATTTGGTAACTCCAATTAGCCTCAGTATGTTTTTGGACTGGGGGGGGGGGGGAAACCAGAGAACCTGGAGGAAACCCCACAACAACACAGGAAGAACATGCAAACTTTACACACATGGTGTTATGGCCGTGACTCAAACCCAGCTCCCAGAAGTGTGAGGCAATAGTGCTAACCATTGCACCACCATGCTGGACCATAAGTGGAAATCCAACAAGTGAAACTGATTTATTAGGGTTAAGCTAACAGACACCCAGAAAAATTAAAATGTAAATCACTGCAGTGCCGTGCAAACCTGTGTGAACAGCCAATCAGATCAGCCTGCTCTGTAGCATGTACCTCCCTGTTTCCGGTCCCTTTGTCAGTTTCTCACTGGCTGATTCAAAACAAGTGGAACCACTATGATGTTCAAACCCTTTGCTCTTCTCATTTTCATTAGTAAGCTCCTGATCACCGTAACCAGTCTGCATTTAAGACATTTTTCCCACACCCCATTCTCACAATAAGCTGATAATAATACTAATAATACTACTGTAATAATAGTATTACAGTAGACTTACTCAGCCAGATGGCAGTGGTCACATACTGATGAATGGTTGGGTAGCCAAGTGCTAGAAAGCTAGAAAGCAAATAAACTGATTCACCATTTACTCTCATGTACATCAATTAAAACTGTTTGCTCCAAGATAAAAGATGAAAAATACAAAAGTCATTTTTTCCGTCTAACCTCTGATTACTGCATGACATTTCTGATAATTGATGAGTAGAAGTCTGTTGTCAAATGTCTGTTGCTTGGTGGTAAGATGTTTCCAAAAGGAGAACCACAAAGAGCACAGTCATTTTCAAGGTTATTTCTCACTGGTCAGTGTGAAAGGCTGCAATCATTACTATAACGCCGGGCTCAGCACAGTGACTGCACCTGCGCTGCACTGTAGACCACAAGCCAGGCTGCAGACCATCAGCCCTGAAAGTTAAAACAGGACTCGTATGTGTGTCATGTGTTGTTTAATAAAAATTTACAGGACAGAACATAGTGGATTCAGTTTCCTTTGCTCTTACACTCCCAGTCCAAAGTGTGGCCACAACTGCTGTCAATGCATCTGTCTCTTTTTTCACTGTGTTATTCACCTTAATATCAAAAGGCTCCAAAGCAGTACAGTAATGCAGAACAAATAATGTAACTAACAAGGAAGTGGGGAGGTAATGGACAGAAGTGTTGGTTTTTGGTAACTCCACTCCTCTGACCTCCACTGTAATTTTAGGTTCCTTGGAACAATATTGTAAACCAGTCATCACACACCTAGGGGTTAAAGTCGACACCAACCTTAAGTTTGACACGCAGATAAGATCAGTTGTCAAGTCAAGCTTTTTACAATTGAGGCAGTTGGCCAAAATAAAGCCAATTCTTTCTAAGCAGCACTTTGAGACAGTAATCCACTCTTTTGTCGGTACTAGTTTGGACCACTGTAACGCCCTCTATGTTGGGGTTAGAGGCTCCACTATTGTTCACCTCCAGAAGGTTCAAAATACTGCCGCACATGGAAATATGAGCATGTCTCCCCCATTTTAGACTCACTCCACTGGCTGCCCGTACATTTTAGGATTCATTTTAAAATTCTGTTATTTGCTTTTAAAGCCCTCAAGGGTCTTGCTCCACCTGACCTCTGTGAGCTGCTTCACCCTTACACCCCCACCTGCTCTCTCAGGTCAGCTGATCAGCTGCTCCTGATGGTTCCTAAGACTCAGCGTGAGCTTAGAGGGGATCGAGCTTTTGCATTCGCAGCTCCTAAAATGTGGAATGATTTGCCTTTTCACATTAGAGAGGCCTCTTCTCTTTAAATCTTTAAATCTCTTTTTAAAACTCATCTCTTCTCCTTGGACACCTTGTGAGATATTAACTTTAATAGTAAATTTTATTTCAATCTTAGCCTTTTCTTTATTAATATAAATTTTTATATATTCATAAATAATTATTAATATAATATTTTTATTTTAATGGCCATTTACTTACATTTAATGTTTTGGTTTTTATTAAATTTATTTTAATTCGTTTTAAAGTTTGTGAATATTTTTATTTATTCCTTTGTGCAGCACTTTGGTCTATAAGGTTGTTTAAAGTGCTTTTTAAATAAAGCTGGATTGGATTAGATTGGAAGATGGCTCAACAAATCTCTCTCCCAGTATGTAAAATTCGATAGAGGGGCGCAAGGTGACATTCTGTCAGGGGCCCAGAATTTTTAGCTACACCTCTGTGCTACTGTGTTTTTATTTTTACTCTAGCCATCAACAACTCTGGAGCTGCTATATTGCCACCTGGTGGTGAAGAGATCAGACAAAATATGTACACATGTAACCAACAGTGGGGCGGCATGGTGGTGCAGCGGTTAGCACTGTTGCCTCACACTTCTGGGACCCCGGTTTGAGTCTCTGCCTGGGTCACATGTGTGTGGAGTTTGCATGTTCTCTCTTGCTAAATTGGCCGTAGGAGTGCATGTGTGTGTGAATGGTGTGTGAATGTGCCCTCCGATGGGCTGGCCCCCATCCTGGGTTGTTCCCTGCCTTGTGCCCATTGTTTGCAGGATAGGCTCCGGACCCCCCGCGACCCAGTAGGATAAACGGTTTGGACAATGGATGGATGGATGTATGAGGGTGAGTCACAATGACAACAGCTGCTCTGTTGACTTGGTCCCAGGAGTCGTCAGCGTTGGTCTGCCGGGGCCCCCGTCCTGTCTGTGGAAGCACCCCTCTTGTTGGCTGTTCTCTCTGCCTGGGCCCCCTCTCCTGCTGCCTCACCTTTGGGTTGAAGTGGCTCCCCATTGCCTCTGTAAAGCTCTTTGTGTATCTTAGAAAAGGGCTGTATACATGTAACATTCATTCATTTATTCGAGGTCCCAGCCAGAAGAGTGCAGTCCCACACTGTCCCAACAGCCTGAATCAGCTGGATGTTATAGGATTAAGACACTTCCTGCATTAGGCCATTTACCCTCAGTGTATTTCCACATACCCTGACAGGATGGATGACAATACTGTGGCCCTAATTTTCAATACACAGTTTTCACAGGAGTCTCACCCTCATCCACATTCTCTGCATTCCTTATCTCATGCTTTTTTGCCACCCGCATCTCCTCTGCCTGCTTTGTCTCATTTTCCCACAATTGAAACACCTTCCAATTTGTCTCCGTTTTAGTTCTACCACATTAATACCTGAGCAACCAGTCTGATCCTGTTCCTCTAATTTCAAACGCATCTGGCTTATCTGATTGGGACTGAAGCTGCTGTTTCTAGGAAAACCACATTCGTCCCACTGGGGCAGGTCTGACGCCGCGTCCTTCCCATATTTCTCCCATAATTGTTGTAGAGAATTTCAGCTGGAGATCTTTCCCAGAAGCAAGTCACTTCACTTTAGCACCTGTTATCAGTAAAAGTCAAGTCAAGTAGGTCTTTAATGTTATTTTTAACTTTACACAGTTGAGTATAGTACAGTTACAAAAGAAACTGTTTCCCTCGGACCAAGGTGCTACTTAAATTAACACAAGACTAACACATACCAACCTAGCAACATACTGTATGGTGCATAATGAGCAAAAACTGTGCAAACATTGCAGGACAGTGCAAAAAGAGAGGACAACTGACACCAACGAGCACAAACAGCACAGTAAACCCAATACTGATAAGGTGCAGTTTGGTTGTGCAATGAGGTAGCAATAAAAATAAATAAAAGTAACTGTAAACATGGCTACAATAAGATAAAAAAATAGTAGTTAAATAATAAAGTGTGTTAATGAGTGTATGTGTGTGTGGTATCAGATTAGTCCCTGAGAGTTCAGTAGTCTGACGGCATGGGGGATAAAGCTGTTTGAGTCTGGCTGTAAAGGCCCGAATGCTCCGGGACCTATTTCCAGAAGGCAGGAGGGTGAAACGATAATGTGAGGGGTGGGTGGGGTCATCCACAATGGTGGTGGCTTTGCGGATGCAGTGTGTGGTGTGAATATCCGTGATGGAGGGGAGAGATATGTTAGGGTTATCTTCTTCTGAAGATGCGCTGGAAACAAACCAGTCTCTGAACACAGAACAACACAGACAGCTGTGATGACGTTTTACTTGCTGCAAGGTGTAGGGAATCCACTTGCAGAGTCTCCGCAGTTTCAGCAAAATGATGGTTTATTGAACAGCAAAAATAATACAATGTAATACAGTGTAGAGACACACCGGGTACTGAAAGGCAGCTCAGACACAAATTGAAGACAGTTCTTCACCCCCCTTTATACCCAAAAAGGCCCTCCCCACCAAGGTGTTGTGTGTAGGTGTTGTGAGTGAATTTACATATAAAGAGTGACCCCCTGGAGTGTGAGGATCCTGAGACGGGGACAGGACAGAACAGGGTAGAGACTTTTATGATCATTGTAATTAAATTCTTATCACCTTATCTTATCCTTATCACCCTAGTGGTGCCAACTGGAACCCCCATTCTCTCCCTGGCTTCCCCCATGATCATAAATTCCTAACATTGTCTGCATTCAAATGATCAACCAAGAACCTTGGGGCATTTTTACCACTTTTCCTTACAAAGGGAAGCCCGGTCCTGACCTCGAGGTGTCAGCCTCTCAGTCGAACTCGGCCAACTTCGAAAAAGGAACTCCCCTCGCAGTGTCTTTTATTGAGGTACACAAACAGGATATGCAACTGACATTGAACATTGTTTGTCACCATATATGGGGTGGAAATATTCAAGCGACAGTTCTTGAGACGTGTTATTGCTCAATTAAGATCAAGCTGCGGCAGGGTGTTGTTTCCAAGCGTCTAGCAAAATGATAATAAAAAAAGTACATATTTCTCTAACAAGATACTCCAATGATTTTCTCACCTGTCATCACTATCTGTTGTAGGGACTTGCGATCTGAGGCGACATAGTTCCCAAAGCAGACTGTGATGCAGCTGCTCAGGGTGCTTTCAACAGTTCCCCAATAGAGTGTGAGGATGGGAGATGGGCTTTTCTGAGCTTCCGTGGAGAGTAGAGGTGCTGCTGTGCTTTCCTTACTATGGAGCTGATGTTGAAGGACCTGGTGAGATTCTCCGCCAGATGGACAACAAGGAATCTGGTACTCTCTACGATCTCCACAGATGAGCCATCGATGTGCAGCAGAGAGTGGTCACTCTGTGCTTTGTGTTCTTCTAAAGTCAACAACCATTTCTTTGGTCAACATTCAGAGACAGGTTGTTGGCTCTGCAGCAGTCCGATAGTCATCACACTTCCTCTTTGTATGCTGAGTCACCGTTTTTATTGACGAGACCCACAGTCTTGTCATCAGCCTGATGTTGATGATGTGATTCGAAATGTGCATTGCTGCTCAGTTGTGAGTCATCGGAGTTAACAGCAGTGGGCTGAGCATAAAGTCCTGGGTTCCTGCTACAGCGTCTGAGCAGCCGCCTTCGTCGCCCGTAGCTCCTGCGCAGCCCGAGCAGCCGCCTCCGCTGCCCCCTGCGGCCCTAGAACCCGAGGCGCTCCCTCTGCCTCAAATGACTGTGCCCCCTGGGGCTCTTGTTCCTGGCCCCACTCCTGTCCCTGACCCAGCTCCAGACTTTCCTGCCCTAGTCCCCGAGGAGGTCCCGGACAGTCCGACCACCGTGTGTGCCACGCCCCCTGATTATCCACGTGTGCTTCCCTGATCGTACCCAGCTGTGTCCGATTATTTTCAATCAGTCCTGTCTATTTGAGTCCATGTCTTACTAGAGTTCAGTGTCCGTCATTGAAGTCCGTCTGCGTGAGATGTTTCCTGCACCCCGTGTTCCTAATAAATCCCCGTATTTCCCCGTATCCTGCCTGCCTTGCCTGTTTCCTGCCCGTCCGCCGCTCCCGTTAAACGGCGATCGTGACACAAGGCACACGCACATCAACAAGTACCAATGCAGCAAATACAGATGAACAATTTAGGAGGAATACTAGTCAAAGGAAGGAAGAAAAGCAGCCCACCCTATCTCATGGTCACGGACACAAACATCAGGGAGTGTTATGAAGAAGACACCACACTTAGCACCATTGGTTTTACGCAGTGAATTACACCAGAGAGAGTTTTTACATTCTAGCTGTGTTACATAACATTCCTCAGCCTTCAGGTTTTTTCCACACAATGCAGGACACGCAGGGGTGCCAAACAAAACAGCGGAACTGCAGTGTAGCCAATTATTTGTTTCAGTAGTTTTAAGAAAACTAGAACATAAAATGTTTGTTTTACTTAGGTAAAAGTCCAGTTGAAACAGACTTTATTTTTAAAAAGTTAGATTGGCTTTAAGTGATGAAACATGTTACTTGTGTTAATATTGCTTAATGAAGTGTAGGTGACATAGAAGCATGCAGTTTGATGTTTGGGGGCTGTAGTTTTTAATGGGACTATTTGAATATGGAGTACTAGTGTTGTACTTTTTAAGGGTACAGCACACGAAAAAAATACAGAGTATTAAAAGTGCCTCTCTTTAAAGGAACTGAGTTATCTTAGTGTATTTTACATCACATACACTCTCGGTCCGCTGGGGGAGTCCATCCCGCTGTAGTTGGAGAATGCTGCCATCAGTCGCTCGGTGTAGCACTCGCAGGATTTACCAGGCTCCTGTTTAAACTGATGCATCATGCCCCAGTCCATGCGCAGGAGGACCAGTCTCTGAAGGGCTGTCGCATGGTGAGGTCTGTTCTGCCTGGGATCCAGCAGGTCACTGGCAATGTCCTTCAACTCCTTCATCTACAGTGTCAGATGAGCAAACCTCATCTCCCCCTTGAGGATTTGGACAAACCAACATAGGGGCAAGAATTTCTGCTACCTCGTCCTGCTGCCTGAGTGTTTCGCCACGGCACTTCATCACCGAGAAGGAGGTAGAGTCGGGTGCTGAATGGTTATGATCCTCGTCTGCAGGGGGGAGAGGGGAAGGGGCAGGGGAACCACTTGCTACTCCTCCCTCGGCGGCATAAGGAGGAAGCTGCTGTTTGGGCAGCAATGCTTGGGCAGGAGCCACACAGTTTATTTCTGGGTATCTAATTAGCGGACACCATTAGGTCCCTTCAGGGGCTCCACAGACAAACTCATTGACATAATAGAATTGTCACAGAAAAATTCTTTGTCACATTCTCAGTCGACATAGACTGTGTGCTGTTTACATATTTTTGGCACAAACGAAATCTCATATGCATATTGACATATCTTTGGCACAAGTGGACCTCCATCACTTTAAAGAGGGTAAACTCTGGTCAGGAAATTTACGACGTCAGAATAAACTGATTTTTAACAGAAGTAACTGAAATGCATACAATCAGAATACAATATCTGTGGTTTTTAACAGTGGTAACAATCTGATAATGAAAGGAATCAGATCAACATTTCTATAGCATGTAACAGAGCTTGCTCCCCTCCAGAACTCATTGTTCCAGTAGTTATCTGAAATCATCTGCAGGAGCTATTCTTTTATTTGTATATTAAGCGTAATTATTCATGAATATTATTGATGATGTTTATTTGTTCAATGTTTTTATTTATTCGTATTTATTGTTTATAATATAATGTTATATATATATATATATATATATATATATATATATATATATATATATATATATATATATATAGTATTGTAATAGGGGTGGCATGGTGGTGCAGTGGTTAGCACTGTTGCCTCACACCTCTGGGACCTGGGTTCGAGTCTCCGCCTGGGTCACATGTGTGTGGAGTTTGCATGTTCTCCCCGTGTCGTCGTGGGGTTTCCTCCGAGTACTCCGGTTTCCCCCCACAGTCCAAAAACATGCTGAGGCTAATTGGAATCACTGAATTGCCCATAGGTGTGCATGTGTGAGTGAATGGTGTGTGAGTGTGCCCTGCGATGGGCTGGCCCCCCATCCTGGGTTGTTCCCTGCCTCGTGCCCATTGCTTCCGGGATAGGCTCCGGACCCCCCGCGACCCAGTAGGATAAGCGGTTTGGAAAATGGATGGATGGATGGATGGATAGTATTGTAATACTTGAAACGAGAGGTACTGCCTGCCTTAGTGATCTTTACTATTGTGTAAGTGTATTCCCACCTGTAGGGGGCAGCAATGGTTGTTATTAGAGGTGCTGAGATTACGCGGCTCAGGGCTGAAGGTGCAAAGTGAAACAGTCATTGACCGTATTTGCCGTGTGTGATGGTGTCTGCATATCGACCCTTTCGAGCCAAACAAACCAGTTCAAAGTACTGTGCGTTAATATATCATATGAATAAATCCACTCAAGAACTAAACTCAATATCGTATCCTCATCATTCAACGCGTCCGACTTTTCCACCTCTTACCACAAGGCAGTGGATTACATGGGGAAATTACAAACAAGGAGAATTTAATCTGTTTTTCCTCTACATTGTTGTTATTCAGAATATTACAGACTATGAACAAAAACGGACAATGTAAGAAAATAAAAAAATGTGTATGAAAGCTAGAGTATTTTTGCAGTGGTGAACACTAGCTGGTTTATGTACTAGCTCACACTCAAGAAACAGCATAAATGCTACTCATACACAGTTGGGGGGCAGGGGTCAGTCCTTGTGCCTGTAATGAGAAGGTCACCAGTTGAAACTAACCCAGCCACAGCACGTCTGTGGGTCCTTGAGCAAGGCCCTTAACCCCCAGCTCCCTGGGCGCCCCAACAGGCAGCTGCACTTCGCGGACAATTTACTCCACAAAGAGTAAGTTGAGGGAGACATAAAAAACAATTTCCCCACAGGGATTAATAAAGTCCATCCATCTATGGAATATTATTTAGCACTATCTAACGTAGAATATAAGAATTATGATTTTATAAAAAGTATGCCAAATATCCATGATATAATCATTACAATGTAAACATTGTAATGTAATCAACACAATGGAACCAACTGAGTATGTATTTGCACCTTTTGTTAGTCTGTTTCTGTTAGCTACTTTATGTTAGTCATGAATCTATGAATATTCACTTTTATTAGCGTATATTTCATCATTATGTAAAAGGACAAATATATTATCAACCTTTTAGTGAGACAATGTGTAAACGGCTGAAAATACCAAGGTTTACTACTGAAGGAAGGGATTCACCTGAGTTCACCAGAAGTTCATGGCTGAGTATTTTTAAAAAACCAAGTGGAGCTGCTCGCGCCACTATTATGTTCAACCGAGAGACCAAACGGTAAAAGAAATGACTATCAAACTTATCACCTAGAGGTGAACATAAATCTATACAAATATCACCTGCATGCACATTACTTCTTTTACAATAACCAACTCCTGATCCATACTGTTAGTCGTGAAAAAAATAACTATTGTGTACATAGAGGCCCTGTGTAAAAAGATAACTGCCAAGGAAAAGATCAAAAACATTTATTTCAAGGATTCAAAGTTTTTATGGTCATGTACAGTGTACAGTGCAGTTCTTATTTGATTAACTTGAATGTCTTCACAGACAAGACGATTAAACAAATAAAGCAGCGCAACATTACAGTAACTAACAACAAACAAACAAAGTTCACGAGTACTATTACAGTATTCATATCATTTATTTAAATTTAATTTTACCAAGTAAATTAATTGAAAAGCAGTTACCACTGCTTTACCTGCTTCTCGGGAGAAATAGCAGATATACAAACGTCATGTATGTAACTAAAATCTTAAGCCAATAAGGGCAAAGTTGTGTCGTAATGCCCACGCTCGCCTCTCCTGCTCCTGTTTCTCTCCCTCTTTTCTCCACTTTCCCCGTTGTAACACCCTCGCTTTCACTAGCTCGCGTCCTGCCTCGTCTTTCAGGCCGCTATGCTCCTTTACCTTACGCCATAAAAGTGCTCCTAATGATTGCCTATCCTCCGGTTTGTATCCTGCACATTTCACTGCAATCCCCATACGCTTCCACGCATCTGCCGTCTCTCTCTCTCGGCCCTTTTCCTGAGCTGTTTTTCCCACTGCTATTTTTAACAGCTGTATCTGTTCACACAGAGGCTTCCACCGCCCGCGCACTGGTGGACCCCAGCCCCCGTCATCCAATTCTCTATCAAATTCGTGATCCATGTTTTAGCTTATCTGACCTACACTTCTCCTGATCCAACAACCCCTGTGCCTCAGGGGATGGATTTATCCACCCACACTTAGTACACCTCTTAGTTGTCTCTGAGTGCCCCACTAACAAACACCACCAAAACCTAAACCCACACTCACACACAATCACCGAACCACGCAAAACAGTAAATAGTAAATGGTAAACCCACTCACACTGGAATAGTGAATAGTAAACACGCACTTACACACGCGAAATAGTAAATAGCGCTGTGTACACTTTTTGGTACCTTGGGACCCCACGTCTCGGGACTTTTTAGCCCGATGCTTTGAGTACTCTAATCTCGGGACTTTAACCCAATACTTTGAGGACTTTCACCTCGGGACTTCAACCCGTTTTAAGGAGGATGAACCTTACTCCTCCGACCAATTTAGCTGTTCGGGGGTCCTGAATTTCCCGGGACGCTCAATCCCAGCTGTCCTACTGCTCATCAGCAGTAGGTGGGTTGCCAAACCAAGGACACGACAGTGGACTTAAATCCTCCGCCAATAGGTTCTACTACGGGGTCCCGTACCCTCTGTTCACAGGCCGTCAGAGCTACGCACAACAGGCCCTCGCCACAATATTGGTCGACAGATCCTGAGACACTTCCAGCCACTTTATTTAGCAATCGCCAATATGCAGAATTCGATAAAACAGGCTCTGCTCACCTAATTGCTGGGCGCCCGTGGCTCTCTGCGTCCCCAAGACCTCGTCTCTGGTTCCAATCCAAACAACCTTCTCCTCATCCCGGACGAGCCCCCAAATTGTTGGAGTTAGACTCCACCGAGTCCGTTGATGAGGAAAAGATGCATTCGTGAGGCAAAGGATGGTTGTAAGTCAGCTCTCTTTATTTGTTGTACAGATCGATCCGGGAGCCACTCTCAGATGCACAAAAGTACACACCAAGGGAAGCTCAGCTCCCTGTTGTCTGTGTCTAACTTTTATACCCCGTTTAGGGCGTCTACTGTTCTTGTTGGTATCTTTCCAGTTGACGTAACATATAACTATTGTTTGGACATTGCTGGCGTTAGTCCCCACACCCGTTCCCTTTGATCTTATCTTGTTATGTTGCAATTTAGCAGCGTCAGCAACCCCCTCCCTTGTCATGTCCCCGCAGGTCAAGCGTAAGCTTAATGTCACCACGAGCCTGTCAATGTACCTTCTGCTTTCCGGAATTTACTTACACAACGAGGAGGGCTGGAGCCCCCCTTCTCTTCCTGCCTGTGTTCCAGTTTGTTCCCCTTTCTCAGTGTGACAAAGTTTAGCACGCAACCTAGCCCCCCTTCATTCGCCATTTATATTTTCCGCCGGGCACCCGAAATGCTGCCACACAAAAGATTTAAAAGTGTCTGGGGTATCTACTATAGTAATTTAGTCAGATGCCAACATATTCACAGCAGCTAATTTGCAGCGCATTCGTGAAACCGCTTTTCGCTCCAACGAGAAACTCATGTTGTAATATCGCGAGATCTCGTGACACGCGTTTCACTCCCACTTCTTAGTAACAGTCATGATTTGATAAAGTGACAACCTGCGTAATAATTGGTAATACATAGAGTTTGCTATTGTTCAGGCTAGCAGACTGTTATGGCTTGAGGTTAATGGTGCCTGTTACTTGTGAATTTTCACATTTGCAGGGATCTTCTGCCTCGTGAACGTGAAACGGATAATTATGCTAAAAGAAGAAAAAAGCAGAACTGCAATGTGTGTAAGGCTGGTGCTGATTTTTCAGTCTGAACACAGTAAAATTTATACAAATTACCTGTATTCAAACTTGTATTCTTTATATAGTTTGGTTAATTACTATTTAAAAGTTTTATCTGCGCTCCATTGTATAACTTGTACTGGAGATTTGTATGTACTTTTTGATTGGAAATGGTTAGTTGTATATACATTGAATATTTTTATGATTAATTTCTTTGTTTATTTAATTTGGCAACAGATTTGCACTTTTAGAAGTATTGCTGTTCATTTTTGTGAAAGTTGTTACTAAAAAAAACAAAAGAAGCAGACTTGTGTAAATCCTATATTGGCCGTGTATTCTTCCTGTAGCGTAGTGACAGCTTTTTGTACGGAAGCCGTGAACGGCTGTGCTTGCAAATATATTTTCTTCTGAATAATTAGAAGGATAAGCATATTTTGTCGCCGCCGCGAGATAGTCATGCCATACACAGCTCTGCTCGTTTTTGTACTGTTACTGTGTTACTTAATTTGCGCATCCATGAATTTAACGTTGACATTAAGTCAACATTGACATTGACAACGTTGACATTAAGTGTTGCACCTATCTAGTGTTTTACTGTGAAGGGCATGTTATATCTCGTCTCTAAGTCGCACTATGGTCCAGGGGAATGCTATGTCATATCAGAACATGTGTCGATTATGTGGCAATATAAATATTTTATATTACTGTCAGTTTTAGTTTCAGAAATCCATCATTTGAGAAAAAAGGCCAGTCACGACAAATATATATGGAATATAACAACAGAGTTTAGGCAGCTGTATTTGTTTAAGTGTAAAGATGCACATAGAAACATGCATGAGCTCATCTGAGAATAAACTGAATGCAATGAAGATTTGTGACTCCTGCTGGAAAATGCGAATAGTGGCAGGGTCTTCAAGTAGTACATTTGTCTGAGAGTCAATTAATATTAGGAAAGGCACAGTTTTTTTTCAATGGCGCTAATTATCAAGAAGGAAATGGAGTACCCCAGCACCTGGTTTACGGGCACTGGAAGCTCCAGTATCAGTCAGACTTTCATGTAAGTATATGTGTGTTTAATGACTTAGCAGTTGGTTAAAAAGTAGACTTGTGCATGTTTCATCTTTACCAGGGGCAGAGGGGAAACTCAATAAATAGCCTTCTCTCACACTTCCAGACCTGCAGAACTGAGCATGTCCCCTGGTTTTGTGCATATGTCTGTAGGCTTTGAGTTTTTCCTATGGGGGCTTCAATTTCCTCCCAGAGTACAAATACGTGCAGATCAGTTGCATTGGGGAGTCCATACTGTGATGCTGAGTGGGTGTAGGAGGAGATTGAGAGATGAAACTCCGGATGATTTACTCCCTCGGCTAACTAACCAGAACAGGATCGTACCAATACCAAAATGATAAGTTTATAAATGTTTTTCACTACCCTGATTCATTCAGTTATTTATGTTTGTTAATTCCACCTCCCAAGCAAATACATAAATAAACAAACAAACAAATATTCAGGGGGAATGTGTCATAGGTGATAGAATCAGTGGATGAATCTAAAGAAAAAAAGTTATGATTTCTTTCTCTCCAAAACACAATGCAAAAAACTCTTAAGTTAGGTAAGACATTGAAATTTTATGACAGTAGCATGATGCAGAGGAACAACAGAAGGAAAAATCTAACTAAACCTGAGTCAACTAGGACTAATTACACTAAATTAAGTGGAACACACAAAATACCTAAAACCACTTAATAAACAAGCAAGAAATATTACATTTGATTAACTATACTGATGCCTGAGGGAAGTTCTTGTGCTTAATGCAGCAAGTATGTACAGCTGCAGAGACACTACACATAGTGCAAATAAATTAAAAAGTATACAGTACACACACTGATTCCTGAAAAATCAAAATACCATGGAATACTAATGAAATACTTATCAGGATGATGATGACGATGATGATGATAATAATAGAAATAATAATGAATTAGTTTAGGGTATTATGCAATTGACATGTACAATTAAAAAAGAAATTGCACCAGACATTTCCTGTGGCAAAGAAGGGTTGCTTTGTGCCACGTTACTCAAGTCAATTCACTTTATTTTGTATAGTGCATTTTCACAGCCTTACATAGTCTCAAAGCACTTTACTTTGTCCCTGCCCAATTGTCCCAGTGAGCAATATCAAGCCTGAAAAATTATAAAGCCACATTGGCAAGGATAAACTCAGTCATAGTAAGAAACCTTTGGAGGAACCAGAGTGAAAGGGGGAGCCCATCCTCCACAGGGCAGAAGTCAGGTTAACAAAGTCCTGATCTATATGGTTCAATTAGTTAAGTCCGGATGTAAATACAGAATAACTGGCAGCAGGGCACACAGGAAAGACGTCACAGGCAGGAGGGCAGGCAGGAGGGTGGCACAGGCAGGACGTAATGGGCAGGAGGGCGGGCAGGCAGGGCAGCACAGGCAGAAGGGCTGGCGGGTAGCCAGAACTGTTTTGCCACTGCAGTCTGTTTTACAGTTTCATCTGCATTTGTTCCCACAAGGAATAACAACAGCTAATTTATGAACATGCTGCTTTTCAGAAAAGAAGTTTAATTTCTAGGAACATGACCAGTGCAAACATTTAGTGTTGACGGTTCTTTGTAAAATGGATGTTCTGTACTTTTATTGATCTGTCCGTCCATCCATCCATCCATCCATCCATCCATCCATTTTCTAACTACTTCTGATGAAGTTCCGGGTTATGAGGTATCCTGAAGCCCAGGCAATATGGGACACACACACACACATAGGGTATACCTATCTTTATGGGGCCCGCTCATTCACTTCTATGGGATAAATGCTAACGCTAACTATGACAAGCTTAACCCCCACCCTGCCCTAACCATAACCATAAGTAACCCAGCAAAATACAAGAGGTTTTGCATTTTTAGTTTTTCCATAGCAGTCACAGATTTTTATAAAATAGAGTTTTCCTGGTTTTCGGTTTCGTGGTCCCCATAAGGGAAAAAAAACAGGTATTTATCACGTTATGGGGTAGGATAGGTATACCCGCTCGCACACACACACACACACACACACACATGCACACAAATGGATAGATCAACACAGTTACTATGGATGTCGATCCTGCAATAATGAGACAGAACTATCATACTTAATAGGATCATATCCCTAGTTCTACATATGCATAATTATATTTTAAAAAGATCCCACGCACCCAGCACATGAGATGTTTGAACTTCTGCTCTCTGGTAAACGTTACCGCAGTATGCATTGCAGAACAACCAGATTTAATAAGACCTTCTACCCCCAAAGCCATCAGAATACTAAATGCTAATGAACATAAGTTTATGTGAAACCCTACTCTCTCTTCCTCTCTGTGCACTTTATTACCACAACTGGTATTAAGTTTACTTTTTATTTATACAGTATAGTGCAATAATATAATCACGAATGGTGTGTGTGTGTGCCCTGTGATGGGCTGGCCCCCCATCCTGGGTTGTTCCCTGCCTCGTGCCCATTCCACATTCCGGGATAGGCTCCGGACCACCCGCGACCCAGTAGGATAAGCAGTTTGGAAAATGGATGGATGGATATAACTAACATAAGACAGACATTACACCTAACAAACAATAAACACGAAATAAAGGAGTGGACACAAAAAAAATGTAATGCAATGACCAGATTTAACACCTGGATTATGTCCCCCCTTAGTCTCCTTTGCTCGAGGCTAAACAGATTCAGCTCAGCTAACCTCTCCTCATTAGACATTCCTCTAAGACCAGGAATCATTCTCCCAGCTAAGCAAGCCTGAGTCCGGCTTCCACTCCCCCGATTCCCAGCAATGTTAACTTGGAAGGGCGTGTTCTGTATGCACAACTGAGACAACCCAGGTGGAGCTCAGCTTATCGGCTGGCAAAATTGCCTTCAGGTATCACCCACCCTAGTGAGAGTCCAAGCTAGGGCTGTTCTCAGAACTCACCCTAAACGAGGTCCTGCTCAAAAGTTGTAATGACCGCCTGAGGTACCTGTGAGCCTTGCCCGTAATGAGTCAGTGGGTGTAGCCGAGCTGACACGCTTTTGGGCGTCCAATTGCTGAGAACTCCCCTTCGGTTTTGACAAACTGTACGATCGCAAGCAGTGACAGCAGAGCCACAGACAAGCTCAACCAGCAGAGAGCGAATGGTAAGCACCCAACACCCGAAGGGCTCAACTGATCACATCCAAACGACTTCCTGATGGGATTGTGTACGTAACTGGTTTACTGTTGTTAATAGTGGTTGAACTTCTATGCAAGTCCCCTTGTTGGGGGAGAGGGAATGAATGAAAGCATAAGGTGAAATAAAACCTAAAATAAATCAAAAAGGTTAAACAGAAATCAAACCAAATGAATTGTGTTTCTTCTTCAATTGTAAACATAAATTAGTTATGCAACAATAACCTAATTGGATGTTAATGTATTGTGATCAAATTGATTTAGTCCATGAAGTTAATTCCTGCTTTCAGGCAAGAACCTGTGTGTCCAATTATGCGTGTTGTATCACCGCAGTTGACCACCAGAGACCCAACTCAGATGTTGTTAACCTACTATGGCGGACCACTAGAGGTGCAATTTCAATGGAGTGGCACTGCTATGGCTTGCCACTAGAAGCGCAATTTCAAAATGGAGTGGTAGTTCTATGCCTGACCATCAGGGGAGCAATATCGAAATGGGGTCGTAGTTCTATGCCTGACCACTGGAGGCGCGATTTCGAAATGGAGTGGTAGTTCTATGCCTGACCACTAGAGGCGCAATTTCGAACTGGAGTGGTAGTTCTATGCCTGACCACTAGGGGCGCAATATCGAAATGGAGTGGTAGTTCTATGCCTGACCACCGGGGGCGCAATATCGAAATGGAGTGGTAGTTCTATGCCTGACCACTAGAGGCGCGATTTCGAAATGGAGTGTTAGTTCTATGCCTGACCACTAGAGGCGCAATTTCGAAATGGAGTGGTAGTTCTATGCCTGACCACCGGGGGCGCAATATCGAAATGGAGTGGTAGTTCTATGCCTGACCACCGGGGGCGCAATATCGAAATGGAGTGGTAGTTCTATGCCTGACCACCGGGGGCGCAATATCGAAATGGAGTGGTAGTTCTATGCCTGACCACCGGGGGCGCAATATCGAAATGGAGTGGTAGTTCTATGCCTGGCCACTGGAGGCGCAATTTCGAAATGGAGTGGAAGTTCTATGCCTGACCACTAGAGGTAACCAAACGGTTGCCGACGCAAGATGAGTGACACACACATTTAATGCATGCGCATGCCGCTTGCGGCCTTCTTCTGTGCCTTGCACAGTATAAACCCCCTTAAAACAATTACTGAAGCGAGACGGCGCTCGCGTTACGGCGACGGATTTAAATTGTGAGTGCACTATAATTTGTCGCAAATGGTGCTTAACCACGGTGGGTCTCAAGCACAGGAGACTCCCAATTTCTAAATGACACACTCACAGCGCAAAGTTGTGTTAAACTTGCTTTGTCTACAGCAGGCACACACATACGAGTATGATCCTGATAGGTAACTAAGCTATCGGTCTTATGTCCAAGCGCAACATAATTTAGGTTAGAACCTCGTAACAAGTATTCCCGTTTGCTAATAGAGAGATCTCTCCCAGGATATATAGAAACGGAGAAACTCCGAATCGAACCTGGAAACAAAGCGCTACATCTGAGAATTTCGTCAGACATATGGTTAAGGGTCACTGCAGTTTAATACGAAAGAACTACAATGAAATAACCGAAAATAAAACAAAATAATATAACTACTAATAATAGAAATAAAAATAACTATAATAAGCCCTTATGATCCCGCTTAAATGCCTTCAGATTGCCATGAGTGCGACTTTGGCAACCAGTTCACAGTAGCGCTTCTTCACTGCACGTTCGGTCATAAAAAATTTAAATTGTGTGCTCAGAATAAGTTTAAACCTTCTGCCTTGTGATTATTAACCAATTGTTATGCCGAATGGTCGGCTCCTCCAAACTCAATTGCGAAACACTGTGAGTCTGTTAATGTGTGACTTAAATGGAACTCATTAATAACCAGTATCGCGTAATAACCTGGGTTAGAATAGAAGGCTCATACAACAAGCTGCGTCACCAGGTAATGTAAACGATCGGTAGCGAAGCTCCCCTCACGGCCAACGAGAGAGAGTCTCGCGATATTTCAGGCGAATTTGAGGTTTCAGAGCGTAGATCGCACAGGCAGGGATTCTTGTGAGCACTCAATGAACAGAGGCTGAAGTTGTGTAAAAGACATGCATTTATTCCTATAACTAACATAAGACAGACATTACACCTAACAAACAATAAACACGAAATAACGGAGTGGACACAAACAATGTAATCATGAAAATGCAATGACCAGATTTAAAATGAGTAACCTTAAAAGGGAAAATACTGTTCTGCAATGCAAGCAATTTTGCAAAAAATCTTATCTAGCTCTGATTTAAAAGAACCCAGGGTTTTAGCTTGTGTTACAATAACAGGAAGACTATTCCATACTCTAACTACACGCTGTGTACAGAAATGCTTCATCAAATTCGTTTTAAAATGTTCTCCAGCTAATTTCCACTTATGGCCACGAGTTCTGGTATTTAAACTAACATTGAAATAGTCATTTGGCTGAAAAGCATCCAGACCTGTTAGAATCTTAAACACCTGGATTATGTCCCCCCTTAGTCTCCTTTGCTCGAGGCTAAACAGATTCAGCTCAGCTAACCTCTCCTCATTAGACATTCCTCTAAGACCAGGAATCATTCTCGTTGCCCTACGTTGCACCTTTTCCAAGGCAGCAATGTCCTTCTTAAGGTATGGTAACCAAACCCGCACACAATATTCTAGGTGGGGTCTTACCAAGGAATTATGTTATCGTAGCATCACTTGCCTTGTCTTAAACTCCACACACCTAGAGATGCAATGTGCCTTCTCGCGTGGTGTTCCTGCAGAGGGAGTCTGTGAGTGCTGGAGATTGGGGGAGGGGGCAGTGTGGCTATGTCTGCTCTGTGTTCCTCCAGACGAGCAAAGAAGCTGTTTAGCTCCTTTGCTAAAAGGGCGTTGCTGTTAACAGTGACGGTGTTGTTGCCTTTGAAGTTTGTAATGTGTTGTATTCCCTGCCACACCCACTGTGGGTTGTTGTATGTGAAGTAGACCTCTATTTTCTGTTTCTCTGCCTGCCTGGCAACCTTGATGCCCCTATTCAGGTTAGCTCTGGCTGCACTCTGTGTTCTTGACTGCGCTGTCTTGTCCTGTAGTATTGTATTGTTGCTCTTGTGTTTATCTTGCACTTTCTCCCTCTGTTTGTGCTCCTTTCACTCTGTATAGTTCTATCTTGCCCGCACTTGTGTCATCTTGTGTTGTTTCTGTTTTTCTTCTTTGTCTTGCACCGTGGTCCAGGAGGAACAATGTTTCCTTTCACTGTGTACTGTGTATATTGCTGAAATAACAATAAACCCACTTGACCACCTGCCTCGATTCATCCTGAAGAGTTTTCCAATGTTGTTCAAAGGTCTGTTTGTTTCGGGTGAAGGACACGCCCCTGGACGTGCTGGATAAGGGGACCACAGATCAGTGTCCTCAGTCCTGCTTCTCCCTTCAAAGCTGAGAGGAAGATGACCCGCCTGCTGGTTCTGGTTTTGGCTTATGGAGCTCTGCTTATCTCCACAGAGGCCCAGCAAGATTACCACAGTCTCCCTGCACTCTACAAGACGGCCATTAAACTCGCAGTCGAAAATGCTCATCAAGGAACCCGTCAGCACATGAATTTCTATAACATCCAGGGCCGTCCGAAGGTAACTGCTGAGAAAGTGTTTACAAAAGTGTGAAACTTTCATCATCTGCAAGCTGAACTAATGAGAATCACATTGATTTTGATGTTTTAATTTCAATGCATATGATGCTTAATGTCTCTTCACAATGAAAGTGATGGTTGTATATCTCAGCCCTGGTCAATTTTACCTTCTCACAGTTTCTCTCTGAATCTGCTGCAGTCGAGTCTGTGACAGTTTGCCATTTTTTGGGTGATTATTGTTTGTTATATTGCCTTTAAAACAGTTGTAGGCAATTTTGTATATAACGTGTTTATGTGATTTAGATCAGCAGTGAATACATTGACATTGAGATTCTCTTGAGAGCAACAAAATGTCCAAAGTCAACTGCAACAGACCATCGGGCTGACTGTATTTTCATGGACAAGAGGGTAAGTAAAGAGTCACTGTGACTGTGAGCATTGGACATATCAGTTAGCAAATTAATTTAGGTTCATGTTAACTTTTTTGATGCCCTGCGGAGGAAAGTTAGCCAACAATAAAGTAACAAATAGATAGGTGGCCTCAAACAGCCAGTTCCATCACCTTATTCTCAAATTTTAGTAGGTTTACAGGCTTAAAGGCTGGATTACCAGGCAGTTGAAATCAGCCTTAAATGGCAGTGTGGTGTTTTGTGGTGAAAGGGCAATTAAATCTGGTCAGAGCAGGGTAGATGCGCAGTGTGAATTACCCTTTAAATTTACCTCTTTAAATAGTGAACTACAGGACCACTTAGCTTGATCGGAGGACAGTATTTTAATACAGAGCAGTGTTCAGTTAAACGGGATTTGTTGTTCATACTTTTAGATGAACTTGCTTTGTATAATATAGCCTTAAGGTGACCCTGCTTTGGAAGCTCTTTCCTCTAAAATTGTTCTGTGTCATTAAACCCTGCAGTCCAGCAGCTCTGCCTTAAATCTTTAGATATATCTTTACTACACCTTCTCTCACTGTATTTATTGCCCACCACTCTTTAAATACTGTTTTTGTGTGTCTGTGTGTTTTTGCAGCCATTCATTAACTGTAGAGTTTGCAGCAGACGGTCTGGTAATAATCTTACACATCCATCAATTGACTGTGTACCAAACAAGAAAGTGGATGAAGTAAGTGTAGAGAGTCTTAGCATTATGGAAATGTAACAGGTGTGTGAATTGTGTCTAAACATGTGGTTAAACTTTGATTGTGTTTGTACATGCAAAAATTTGATCAGAGTACTGTTTATTAATGACAAGGTTACTTTTAATCTGAACAACAGTGGCAGCACCAGGGAAAAGCTTGGGGGGGGGGCTCTAGCTCCTCCTCCAATGACCATAGTACCCCCACAGCACCCCCAAAATATTGGTTTCATTTTTTCTTTAACTATCTGTAAAATCTGTATATTGTGTAAGACATTTTTGCGGTTTTTATAGCATACTTGTAGTGTATTTTTTCTTCAAAGTACACATAGAGGCTCTGTGAGCTAGACGTTAGAATTTCATATTTTATCATATTTTATCCATGCTGTAGCTTATCGTGCTGTGTGCTTCTATACAGCATCTACATAAGCTGAAAAGCTAAAGCACCCGCTCTAAATAATCTCACTCCCCTATAGCACCTGTAGCATTAAGTCACTGGCGCTGCCACTGCTGAATAAACGACTCCAATCTGACTAAACCGCTTAACTTTTCCTCCCCATGTTACATTTCAGGACAAACGACGTAATATGTGTCCTTCTGATAAACCTCCTCTCAGATCTAAAACTGCCTTGGCTTCCAAGGACACTAAAGAAGCTGAAGGAGACTGTCTGGGCTGTTTCTGATGGCTGATGGTCCTGCAATGTGGACCAGAGGAGGAAACTGGAAGGGAAAATGCTTTGCTTTATATCATGCCCACCCAAAGCCCCCAGTGAGTAAGCCATAGGCGCCGATAGCATGGAAAAACTCCCAAGAAGGAAGAAACCTTGGGAGGGACCAAACTCAAAGGGGGAGCCCATCCTCCTGGGGCCGGCAAAGTGTAGGTGCAGGATCACAAAAAACTTAACGAGAGAATTCGACTGTCCCTCACAAAAACTGTAAAGTTTTAGTGGCTAAATTGCTTTTTCTATGCCTTTTCAAACAGGAGGAGATTTGTTTGGCTATATGTAGAAATTTTCTATACAATTTAGACAGCACAGAATCATTAACCTACTTTAATGAATTTATTTATACAACCACATATTTCACACATTTTGACATCAGTCATGCAGTGAAGATACAGTCTCTTTATTTCTTGACGCCAACCCTCCCCATTAATCCGGGCTTGGGACCGACACCTAGTTGAGCTGGCTTGCTCCCTTAAGTGGCTGGGTTAGGCTAAACTATGTACATATTTATAAAGACTACAATAAATTTATAAAGACCTCCCTAAATATGTAGTCTAACAAAACGCAGTTTAAAGAAGGTAGCCTACCTGGTAAACAAAGAAATTAAAAGGCCCACAGCATATAATCGGGCTATATTCCAAGCAGTTTTTAAGAACGTAACCTACATGGCGAAATTGAATTACTTTCTGGACCAACAAACGCAACCAGGCATGAACATTATGCACCTTCCTAGTCTTGATGTAAGTCGTCCTACAGATGAGGACGTTAGGCAGCCTTTAGATCCGACCCATCATGCACTGCAGTTTTTTGCAAATTCCTCAGACGGAAAACCATTAAATACCTCTTCTATTACCTTATATTACCTTATATTCATGTAATAAATATACAAATATCAATTAGTTGGAAATCAGCCAGACAGACGTAATTACTACAAATGGTTTCCACTGTATTTGTGACTCTGAGTGCCGCAGGCTTGGATGCAGTGCCGCACCATTTTGTAAGGCATGCACTGGCCAATCATGTAGCACTTCTCTCAGAAATATTAATGAGACATCACCTACCACCCTGCAAAAAAGAAATTTGCCGCTTGTCCCCCTGCACATGAGCCAACTTGGCTGCGTCAACCAGCGGAGCTCCGGAGCCTCTGGAGAAACACGCGGCAAAAAAGGCTCGCATGCGGTCTTCCAAAGTTTGGGAATACTTCAGTCATGACACCTTTTCTGCGCCTCTACTGTAGCTGGCGTTAATGATGCTGTTTCAGCCATTTTATATTTTCTGTTTACTTATTCTGTCATGTAAGACTGAGACAAATTATCGTTTACGACAATTCTTACACACTGTAGCCTGACTTGCTGACTTAAGTAAGTTTAACTATAAGCTACCTTTGCTAGTGTTTGTGAATAACATGTTTCTCTAGTTATGAAATTATTCCATGTTTTAGCATCTGTTTCAACATTAAAGTCAAATTGGTATACTGAAATATATAAAAACTATTGAACTATTAACTTAAGTCTAACATAGAAAATCCTACTGAATCTCTTAAGATTTTCCTTTTTTGTTAATGCACTAATGTTTAAGAAGTGTCTTAATAAATTGAATTTCAGATTTGTGTGTGGGTGGGAGTGGGTGAATTGTATTAAATTCATACATTCATTCTTTTGGCTCAGACATTACTGACCTAAAACAAATTGAGGCATTGGGTAAGTGCTTAAATTAGCTACTAAATGGCAAAAAATATTCTAAATATCACATTTTCCATTCTTCGGTATAATTTTAACGAATCACCTATGCTGCCAAACATTAACGCATAGATTGTCACAACACTCTATGTTTTAGTTCTTCTTTATGTGTATAGGACGGTGTGATGGTTCTGGTGGTGGGTGTGGCCGACGCTGCTCGCGATGTTTGGCTATGCTGCAGTCCCAGGGACCAAGTTGGAACACATTTCCACCTTCAAGCTTAGGTGGAAAAACGGCACCGAGACCCAGCAGCAGGACAACTTCACTTGTCCAGACAACCAGCCCTGCTTCATCATTGAAGTAAGCCCTGTGAACAGGAGCGAGATGCACTTCTGCAGTGGATGTTATAGCGGAAAGAACATCCCCATCCTCACGTCTGCCGGAGTGCCCCCTCAAGTGGGTGTGTGACTTAACTCGATGGATGAATTGGACAGAATGTACTGTTACTAGAGGTCGACCGATATGGGTTTTTCAATAGCCGATGCCGATATTTAGGAGTCAGGGTCAGGCGATGGCCGATATATGCTGCTGATTTTTTTTGGCCGATAATTGGACGTTTTCCCCTCTATTTGCATGGTAAAATATCACACTAATAATAACAAACGATACACAAAATTTCTCAATTTAGCATTTATTGAATACTCAACTTGGAAACAATAACACATTTATAAACAATAAAAATAGCAGCATCAGAATCTCTGTTAGTGCACAATATAGCAGCAAACTCCTCATGTTTGACGGAAGGAAATTTGTAAACAATACAAAAAGGAATAAGCATGTTATCTTCAGTTGTAATCCCACTTCCAGTCCCTGAGTCTTACTCACCACACTCATACTTCACAGCAATCAGACAGCAGTTAATTAACCAGAAGAGAAAAATGCAAAAACACAACAGAACTTGTAAATAATAACAAACTAATAGACAATAAGAATAGCAGCATCAGAATCTCTATTAGTGCCAAATATAGCAGCAAACTCCTCATGTCTGACGGAAGGAAAATTTGTAAATACACAAAGGAATGAGCACATCTTCAGTTTTAATCCCATTTCCAGTCCCTGAGTCTTCCTCATCCCACAAGCAGGCAAGGCATGTCACCCCGGTTGTGTGACACTTATTTTATATATTAAAATAAGTGCCCCCTGCGGCCCCAGAGCCCGAGCAGCCGTCTCCGCTGCCTGCAGCTACCGCGCCCACGTCCGAGGCGCTTTCCCTGCCTGCAGCTCCCGGGCAGGCGCCCCCTCTGCAGCCTGCAGCTCCAGTCCCTGGCCCCACTCCAGTCCCTTCTCCCCCTGTGACTCTGGTACCCTCACCCCGACGAGCCCGACCCCGGCCACGGGTCCTTATGTCTGTGTCCCATAAGGGGAGAGGACACAGACGCACGGCTGGGGTCCCACCCGCCCAGCCCCCTGGCTCGCCCTCCCTCGCCGGCGCTAGGGCTTGGTCGGCGCCTGCGGGTCCTGGCCCTCCGGGTCGGCTGTCGTCTGCGGGTCCCCCTCCGCGGCCTCGTCGCCCTGCCTCGGTCCCTCCTCCGGCGTCTTATCGGTTGCCTGCGGGCCCCCCGACGGCGGCTCCTCATTCGCCTGCTGGTCCTCCCGCTCTGGCGTGTCGGAGGACGTCGCCGTCTGCTGCGGCTCCCCCTCTCTCCTTGCCCTCGCCAGGGTCCCTTCCAGCTCCTTCGTCCCCTTCCCTGGTCTCCCCTCCGACTCCCTCCTTCGTCCCTGCGTCTGTCCCTCACCCCGTCTCCTCGGCCCCTCCGGCTCCGGCCTCCCGGCCGCCTGCAGCCCTTCCGGCTGCCTCCCGTCGCCCGCTGGGTCTCCCTCGGGCTCCTCTTGGTTCCCCCTCCTTCTCTCCCTGGCCTCCCGTCTTTGTCCCTCCTGCCTCTGCTCCCCCTCGCTTTGTTCCTCCTGTCTCTGTCCCTCCTCTCTTTGTCCCTCGTCCCTCTGGCTTCTGCTCCTCTTTCCCCGATGTTCCCTTCGTTCACTCCCGGTCCTTTTGTCCTGCCTGTTCCCTCCGTGTCCCCCTTTCTGATCTGTTTCTCTGCCTTTCCTGTCTTATGTCAAGTCTTGTCCTGGCTCCTTCCCCTGTGCCAGTTCTGTCTGTCCGTTCTGTTCCCTGTCCCTCATTAATGAGGTTTTATATAGATATACATATATGCCCGGCTTGTCCGCTCCTCGTGTGTGCCACGCCCCCTGATTACCCACGTGTGCTTCCCTGATCGTCTCCTGCTTTGCCCGATTACTTTGATTAGTCATGACCTATTTTAAGTCCTGGTCTTACCTGTTTGCCCTGTCCGTCATTGTAGTTTGTCAATGCCTGCGTTCCGTCCTGCTCTACCCGCTCCGTTTCCCCGATTAAAGACCCGTTTTCACAAACACAAAAAAAACTATATGTATACATATACATACACTGAACAAAAATATAAACGCAACACTTTTGTTTTTGCTCCCATTTTTCATGAGATGGACTTAAAGATCTACAATTCATTCCAGATACACAATATTACCATTTCTCTCAAACATTTCTCACAAATCAGTCTAAATGTGTGATAGTGAGCACTTCTGCTTTGCTGAGATAATCCATCCCACCTCACAGGTGTGCCACATCAAGATGCTGATCTGACATCATGGGTAGTGCACAGGTGTACCTTATACTGCCCACAATAAAAGGCCACCCTGGAATGTGCCATGAAAAATGGGAGCAGAAACAAGAGTGTTGCGTTTATATTTTTGTTCAGTATATATATTTATGGGTGTATCGAGACTAGATGGTCAGTATGGATAACTAAGGTGCACTAAAACTGGGTGAGCAGGCAAGGCATGTCACCCAGGTTGTCCGTCGTCTATCTGAGCCAATATCAGATTGTCCGTCGTCTATCTGAGCCAATATCAGATTGTCCGTCGTCTATCTGAGCCAATATCAGATTGTCCGTCGTCTATCTGAGCCAATATCAGATTGTCCGTCGTCTATCTGAGCCAATATCAGATTGTCCGTCGTCTATCTGAGCCAATATCAGATTGTCCGTCGTCTATCTGAGCCAATATCAGATTGTCCGTCGTCTATCTGAGCCAATATCAGATTGTCCGTCGTCTATCTGAGCCAATATCAGATTGTCCGTCGTCTATCTGAGCCAATATCAGATTGTCCGTCGTCTATCTGAGCCAATATCAGATTGTCCGTCGTCTATCTGAGCCAATATCAGATTGTCCGTCGTCTATCTGAGCCAATATCAGATTGTCCGTCGTCTATCTGAGCCAATATCAGATTGTCCGTCGTCTATCTGAGCCAATATCAGATTGTCCGTCGTCTATCTGAGCCAATATCAGATTGTCCGTCGTCTATCTGAGCCAATCAGATTGTCCGTCGTCTATCTGAGCCAATCAGATTGTCCGTCGTCTATCTGAGCCAATCAGATTGTCCGTCGTCTATCTGAGCCAATCAGATTGTCCGTCGTCTATCTGAGCCAATCAGATTGTCCGTCGTCTATCTGAGCCAATCAGATTGTCCGTCGTCTATCTGAGCCAATCAGATTGTCCGTCGTCTATCTGAGCCAATCAGATTGTCCGTCGTCTATCTGAGCCAATCAGATTGTCCGTCGTCTATCTGAGCCAATCAGATTGTCCGTCGTCTATCTGAGCCAATCAGATTGTCCGTCGTCTATCTGAGCCAATCAGATTGTCCGTCGTCTATCTGAGCCAATCAGATTGTCCGTCGTCTATCTGAACCAATCAGATTGTCCGTCGTCTATCTGAACCAATCAGATTGTTTTTCTTACACAAAAAATTATTCCGTTTTCAAAACACTTTTGTGCAAGAAATGCTCCCATGAGCCTGTGTTTAGTGCCTACAGAGGTCTTCTTTTTGCCACTGGTACAGGAGAGTACGGGTCCCACCTTGCCACAGCCAGGCACCTCCACGCCATCGACGGGCCGCGGAATCTGTAACGAGCTGTAAGGCACGTTTCCCAAAGCCTTTGTTGCTAATAAGGTTATTTGCTAACAACATTAGATAACAACTGAATGGTTCCAACTATGCAAGTCGATAACATGAGGTTTTGGGAAACGTACCTTTTACATTAGCGGGGTCTCAATATCTTCATAATTTACAGCTGGATAAACAATGAGCGTAATGTAACTGTCAACTCATTACCTACATGTCTAATAAATGTTTAATAAATCCCATGAATATCTTTAAAAAAAAAAAAAAAAAACCTCAAATGTGCGGCTATTTTCAGCAGCTAGCTTTAAACATGATGCTGACATTTGACCCCCCAGTATCTTGTAATGAATTTTAAGCGGTGAGGTAACTTTGACAGGCTTTCTTTTCCTACTAATCAGTTACACAGAGACGAGTGTTTATTTTATGTATGTATGTGCGTGCGCGTGCGTGCGTGTGCGTGTGTGTGCATGCCTGCTTGAGTTCCACGTGCAGCAGTGGGACAGAAACACAGGAGGGTTGTGGGTCGGCTCCCCGGCGACAGAGACTGAGGGCGGGGTACCTGATCGTCACTGAGATAGTTGGGCAGGCCTCCGACAAAGAGCTTGTGTGGCGAGTCTGGAACCACGGTGGAGACGACCCCTGCAGACAGAGCGGCACGGCGCCCAAAGCCGGCCGATCACAGCAAACCGACATACGAATAAATAAAAACATTGAACAAATAAACATCATCAATAATATTCATGAATAATTACGCTTAATATACAAATAAAAGAATAGCTCCTGCAGATGATTTCAGATAACTACTGGAACAATGAGTTCTGGAGGGGAGCAAGCTCTGTTACATGCTATAGAAATGTTGATCTGATTCCTTTCATTATCAGATTGTTACCACTGTTAAAAACCACAGATATTGTATTCTGATTGTATGCATTTCCTTATTAGGGCATGTCAGTTACTTCTGTTAAAAATCAGTTTATTCTGACGTCGTAAATTTCCTGACCAGAGTTTACCCTCTTTAAAGTGATGGAGGTCCACTTGTGCCAAAGATATGTCAATATGCATATGAGATTTCGTTTGTGCCAAAAATATGTAAACAGCACACAGTCTATGTCGACTGAGAATGTGACAAAGAATTTTTCTGTGACAATTCTATTATGTCAATGAGTTTGTCTGTGGAGCCCCTGAAGGGACCTAATGGTGTCCGCTAATTAGATACCCAGAAATAAACTGTGTGGCTCCTGCCCAAGCATTGCTGCCCAAACAGCAGCTTCCTCCTTATGCCGCCGAGGGAGGAGTAGCAAGTGGTTCCCCTGCCCCTTCCCCTCTCCCCCCTGCAGACGAGGATCATAACCATTCAGCACCCGACTCTACCTCCTTCTCGGTGATGAAGTGCCGTGGCGAAACACTCAGGCAGCAGGACGAGGTAGCAGAAATTCTTGCCCCTATGTTGGTTTGTCCAAATCCTCAAGGGGGAGATGAGGTTTGCTCATCTGACACTGTAGATGAAGGAGTTGAAGGACATTGCCAGTGACCTGCTGGATCCCAGGCAGAACAGACCTCACCATGCGACAGCCCTTCAGAGACTGGTCCTCCTGCGCATGGACTGGGGCATGATGCATCAGTTTAAACAGGAGCCTGGTAAATCCTGCGAGTGCTACACCGAGCGACTGATGGCAGCATTCTCCAACTACAGCGGGATGGACTCCCCCAGCGGACCGAGAGTGTATGTGATGTAAAATACACTAAGATAACTCAGTTCCTTTAAAGAGAGGCACTTTTAATACTCTGTATTTTTTTCGTGTGCTGTACCCTTAAAAAGTACAACACTAGTACTCCATATTCAAATAGTCCCATTAAAAACTACAGCCCCCAAACATCAAACTGCATGCTTCTATGTCACCTACACTTCATTAAGCAATATTAACACAAGTAACATGTTTCATCACTTAAAGCCAATCTAACTTTTTAAAAATAAAGTCTGTTTCAACTGGACTTTTACCTAAGTAAAACAAACATTTTATGTTCTAGTTTTCTTAAAACTACTGAAACAAATAATTGGCTACACTGCAGTTCCGCTGTTTTGTTTGGCACCCCTGCGTGTCCTGCATTGTGTGGAAAAAACCTGAAGGCTGAGGAATGTTATGTAACACAGCTAGAATGTAAAAACTCTCTCTGGTGTAATTCACTGCGTAAAACCAATGGTGCTAAGTGTGGTGTCTTCTTCATAACACTCCCTGATGTTTGTGTCCGTGACCATGAGATAGGGTGGGCTGCTTTTCTTCCTTCCTTTGACTAGTATTCCTCCTAAATTGTTCATCTGTATTTGCTGCATTGGTACTTGTTGATGTGCGTGTGCCTTGTGTCACGATCGCCGTTTAACGGGAGCGGCGGACGGGCAGGAAACAGGCAAGGCAGGCAGGATACGGGGAAATACGGGGATTTATTAGGAACACGGGGTGCAGGAAACATCTCACGCAGACGGACTTCAATGACGGACACTGAACTCTAGTAAGACATGGACTCAAATAGACAGGACTGATTGAAAATAATCGGACACAGCTGGGTACGATCAGGGAAGCACACGTGGATAATCAGGGGGCGTGGCACACACGGTGGTCGGACTGTCCGGGACCTCCTCGGGGACTAGGGCAGGAAAGTCTGGAGCTGGGTCAGGGACAGGAGTGGGGCCAGGAACAAGAGCCCCAGGGGGCACAGTCATTTGAGGCAGAGGGAGCGCCTCGGGTTCTAGGGCCGCAGGGGGCAGCGGAGGCGGCTGCTCGGGCTGCGCAGGAGCTACGGGCGACGAAGGCGGCTGCTCAGACGCTGTAGCAGGAACCCAGGACTTTATGCTCAGCCCACTGCTGTTAACTCCGATGACTCACAACTGAGCAGCAATGCACATTTCGAATCACATCATCAACATCAGGCTGATGACAAGACTGTGGGTCTCGTCAATAAAAACGGTGACTCAGCATACAAAGAGGAAGTGTGATGACTATCGGACTGCTGCAGAGCCAACAACCTGTCTCTGAATGTTGACCAAAGAAATGGTTGTTGACTTTAGAAGAACACAAAGCACAGAGTGACCACTCTCTGCTGCACATCGATGGCTCATCTGTGGAGATCGTAGAGAGTACCAGATTCCTTGTTGTCCATCTGGCGGAGAATCTCACCAGGTCCTTCAACATCAGCTCCATAGTAAGGAAAGCACAGCAGCACCTCTACTCTCCACGGAAGCTCAGAAAAGCCCATCTCCCATCCTCACACTCTATTGGGGAACTGTTGAAAGCACCCTGAGCAGCTGCATCACAGTCTGCTTTGGGAACTATGTCGCCTCAGATCGCAAGTCCCTACAACAGATAGTGATGACAGGTGAGAAAATCATTGGAGTATCTTGTTAGAGAAATATGTACTTTTTTTATTATCATTTTGCTAGACGCTTGGAAACAACACCCTGCCGCAGCTTGATCTTAATTGAGCAATAACACGTCTCAAGAACTGTCGCTTGAATATTTCCACCCCATATATGGTGACAAACAATGTTCAATGTCAGTTGCATATCCTGTTTGTGTACCTCAATAAAAGACACTGCGAGGGGAGTTCCTTTTTCGAAGTTGGCCGAGTTCGACTGAGAGGCTGACACCTCGAGGTCAGGACCGGGCTTCCCTTTGTAAGGAAAAGTGGTAAAAATGCCCCAAGGTTCTTGGTTGATCATTTGAATGCAGACAATGTTAGGAATTTATGATCATGGGGGAAGCCAGGGAGAGAATGGGGGTTCCAGTTGGCACCACTAGGGTGATAAGGATAAGATAAGGTGATAAGAATTTAATTACAATGATCATAAAAGTCTCTACCCTGTTCTGTCCTGTCCCCGTCTCAGGATCCTCACACTCCAGGGGGTCACTCTTTATATGTAAATTCACTCACAACACCTACACACAACACCTTGGTGGGGAGGGCCTTTTTGGGTATAAAGGGGGGTGAAGAACTGTCTTCAATTTGTGTCTGAGCTGCCTTTCAGTACCCGGTGTGTCTCTACACTGTATTACATTGTATTATTTTTGCTGTTCAATAAACCATCATTTTGCTGAAACTGCGGAGACTCTGCAAGTGGATTCCCTACACCTTGCAGCAAGTAAAACGTCATCACAGCTGTCTGTGTTGTTCTGTGTTCAGAGACTGGTTTGTTTCCAGCGCATCTTCAGAAGAAGATAACCCTAACATATCTCTCCCCTCCATCACGGATATTCACACCACACACTGCATCCGCAAAGCCACCACCATTGTGGATGACCCCACCCACCCCTCACATTATCGTTTCACCCTCCTGCCTTCTGGAAATAGGTCCCGGAGCATTCGGGCCTTTACAGCCAGACTCAAACAGCTTTATCCCCCATGCCGTCAGACTACTGAACTCTCAGGGACTAATCTGATACCACACACACATACACTCATTAACACACTTTATTATTTAACTACTATTTTTTTATCTTATTGTAGCCATGTTTACAGTTACTTTTATTTATTTTTATTGCTACCTCATTGCACAACCAAACTGCACCTTATCAGTATTGGGTTTACTGTGCTGTTTGTGCTCGTTGGTGTCAGTTGTCCTCTCTTTTTGCACTGTCCTGCAATGTTTGCACAGTTTTTGCTCATTATGCACCATACAGTATGTTGCTAGGTTGGTATGTGTTAGTCTTGTGTTAATTTAAGTAGCACCTTAGTCCGAGGGAAACAGTTTCTTTTGTAACTGTACTATACTCAACTGTGTAAAGTTAAAAATAACATTAAAGACCTACTTGACTTGACTTTTACTGATAACAGGTGCTAAAGTGAAGTGACTTGCTTCTGGGAAAGATCTCCAGCTGAAATTCTCTACAACAATTATGGGAGAAATATGGGAAGGACGCGGCGTCAGACCTGCCCCAGTGGGACGAATGTGGTTTTCCTAGAAACAGCAGCTTCAGTCCCAATCAGATAAGCCAGATGCGTTTGAAATTAGAGGAACAGGATCAGACTGGTTGCTCAGGTATTAATGTGGTAGAACTAAAACGGAGACAAATTGGAAGGTGTTTCAATTGTGGGAAAATGAGACAAAGCAGGCAGAGGAGATGCGGGTGGCAAAAAAGCATGAGATAAGGAATGCAGAGAATGTGGATGAGGGTGAGACTCCTGTGAAAACTGTGTATTGAAAATTAGGGCCACAGTATTGTCATCCATCCTGTCAGGGTATGTGGAAATACACTGAGGGTAAATGGCCTAATGCAGGAAGTGTCTTAATCCTATAACATCCAGCTGATTCAGGCTGTTGGGACAGTGTGGGACTGCACTCTTCTGGCTGGGACCTCGAATAAATGAATGAATGTTACATGTATACAGCCCTTTTCTAAGATACACAAAGAGCTTTACAGAGGCAATGGGGAGCCACTTCAACCCAAAGGTGAGGCAGCAGGAGAGGGGGCCCAGGCAGAGAGAACAGCCAACAAGAGGGGTGCTTCCACAGACAGGACGGGGGCCCCGGCAGACCAACGCTGACGACTCCTGGGACCAAGTCAACAGAGCAGCTGTTGTCATTGTGACTCACCCTCATACATCCATCCATCCATTGTCCAAACCGTTTATCCTACTGGGTCGCGGGGGGTCCGGAGCCTATCCTGCAAACAATGGGCACAAGGCAGGGAACAACCCAGGATGGGGGCCAGCCCATCGGAGGGCACATTCACACACCATTCACACACCATTCACACACACATGCACTCCTACGGCCAATTTAGCAAGAGAGAACATGCAAACTCCACACACATGTGACCCAGGCAGAGACTCAAACCGGGGTCCCAGAAGTGTGAGGCAACAGTGCTAACCGCTGCACCACCATGCCGCCCCACTGTTGGTTACATGTGTACATATTTTGTCTGATCTCTTCACCACCAGGTGGCAATATAGCAGCTCCAGAGTTGTTGATGGCTAGAGTAAAAATAAAAACACAGTAGCACAGAGGTGTAGCTAAAAATTCTGGGCCCCTGACAGAATGTCACCTTGCGCCCCTCTATCGAATTTTACATACTGGGAGAGAGATTTGTTGAGCCATCTTCCAATCTAATCCAATCCAGCTTTATTTAAAAAGCACTTTAAACAACCTTATAGACCAAAGTGCTGCACAAAGGAATAAATAAAAATATTCACAAACTTTAAAACGAATTAAAATAAATTTAATAAAAACCAAAACATTAAATGTAAGTAAATGGCCATTAAAATAAAAATATTATATTAATAATTATTTATGAATATATAAAAATTTATATTAATAAAGAAAAGGCTAAGATTGAAATAAAATTTACTATTAAAGTTAATATCTCACAAGGTGTCCAAGGAGAAGAGATGAGTTTTAAAAAGAGATTTAAAGATTTAAAGAGAAGAGGCCTCTCTAATGTGAAAAGGCAAATCATTCCACATTTTAGGAGCTGCGAATGCAAAAGCTCGATCCCCTCTAAGCTCACGCTGAGTCTTAGGAACCATCAGGAGCAGCTGATCAGCTGACCTGAGAGAGCAGGTGGGGGTGTAAGGGTGAAGCAGCTCACAGAGGTCAGGTGGAGCAAGACCCTTGAGGGCTTTAAAAGCAAATAACAGAATTTTAAAATGAATCCTAAAATGTACGGGCAGCCAGTGGAGTGAGTCTAAAATGGGGGAGACATGCTCATATTTCCATGTGCGGCAGTATTTTGAACCTTCTGGAGGTGAACAATAGTGGAGCCTCTAACCCCAACATAGAGGGCGTTACAGTGGTCCAAACTAGTACCGACAAAAGAGTGGATTACTGTCTCAAAGTGCTGCTTAGAAAGAATTGGCTTTATTTTGGCCAACTGCCTCAATTGTAAAAAGCTTGACTTGACAACTGATCTTATCTGCGTGTCAAACTTAAGGTTGGTGTCGACTTTAACCCCTAGGTGTGTGATGACTGGTTTACAATATTGTTCCAAGGAACCTAAAATTACAGTGGAGGTCAGAGGAGTGGAGTTACCAAAAACCAACACTTCTGTCCATTACCTCCCCACTTCCTTGTTAGTTACATTATTTGTTCTGCATTACTGTACTGCTTTGGAGCCTTTTGATATTAAGGTGAATAACACAGTGAAAAAAGAGACAGATGCATTGACAGCAGTTGTGGCCACACTTTGGACTGGGAGTGTAAGAGCAAAGGAAACTGAATCCACTATGTTCTGTCCTGTAAATTTTTATTAAACAACACATGACACACATACGAGTCCTGTTTTAACTTTCAGGGCTGATGGTCTGCAGCCTGGCTTGTGGTCTACAGTGCAGCGCAGGTGCAGTCACTGTGCTGAGCCCGGCGTTATAGTAATGATTGCAGCCTTTCACACTGACCAGTGAGAAATAACCTTGAAAATGACTGTGCTCTTTGTGGTTCTCCTTTTGGAAACATCTTACCACCAAGCAACAGACATTTGACAACAGACTTCTACTCATCAATTATCAGAAATGTCATGCAGTAATCAGAGGTTAGACGGAAAAAATGACTTTTGTATTTTTCATCTTTTATCTTGGAGCAAACAGTTTTAATTGATGTACATGAGAGTAAATGGTGAATCAGTTTATTTGCTTTCTAGCTTTCTAGCACTTGGCTACCCAACCATTCATCAGTATGTGACCACTGCCATCTGGCTGAGTAAGTCTACTGTAATACTATTATTACAGTAGTATTATTAGTATTATTATCAGCTTATTGTGAGAATGGGGTGTGGGAAAAATGTCTTAAATGCAGACTGGTTACAGTGATCAGGAGCTTACTAATGAAAATGAGAAGAGCAAAGGGTTTGAACATCATAGTGGTTCCACTTGTTTTGAATCAGCCAGTGAGAAACTGACAAAGGGACCGGAAACAGGGAGGTACATGCTACAGAGCAGGCTGATCTGATTGGCTGTTCACACAGGTTTGCACGGCACTGCAGTGATTTACATTTTAATTTTTCTGGGTGTCTGTTAGCTTAACCCTAATAAATCAGTTTCACTTGTTGGATTTCCACTTATGGTCCAGCATGGTGGTGCAATGGTTAGCACTATTGCCTCACACTTCTGGGAGCTGGGTTTGAGTCACGGCCATAACACCATGTGTGTAAAGTTTGCATGTTCTTCCTGTGTTGTTGTGGGGTTTCCTCCAGGTTCTCTGGTTTCCCCCCCCCCCCCCCCCAGTCCAAAAACATACTGAGGCTAATTGGAGTTACCAAATTGCCTGTAGGTGTGACTGGTATCTGTGCCCTGCGATATGCTGGTGGCCCATGCTGGGTTGTTCCTTGCCTCACACCCATATCCTCCAGGACAATGTACGCTACTGTAATACAGAATTGAGATCTTGCAAGTACAAGTATGAGTACGTTGGAGGGCACGTCAGAGGCGGAAATGCTGTAGGTGACGTCAGACGCCGGAGACTTGGCGGAAAATCTGAATGAACAGCGAGGGGAATTTGGAATCTCTTGTGGAATATATCGACTGGTACTTCAACATTATAGTCATGAAGAAGAACGCAGATGCATCTTCTCCAGCCAAAAGCGAGACACCGTCCTCCAAAAGAAGTTGCCCGGCAGACTCCCCTGGCACAGCATCGCCGACTGGTAAAGACTTTGCCGACATCCTGGATTCAATCGACAAACGATTGTCCAGCTTCGACGAGAGGTTGGCTCTCGTCGAGATTCTACATCAGGAATTCAAATCCCCGAGGGAATCTTTGGAATTCAACCAGCAGCAGGTGGAAACACTCGCTGCTGAAAACACCTCACTATGGGACTCGGTTAAGTCTCTAACTGAAAATGTGACCCATCTAAATGAAGAAAATAAAAAAATAAAAGAGACTGTCGTCGATCTACAGGCCTGTAGCATGAGAAATAACCTGGTGTTTTCAGGCATCCCAGAATTACCGTCAAAACCTTTATCAAGAACCACCTGAAGCTTTCAGAGGACACTGAAAAACATCTGCTTTGAGAGAGTCCATCGGCTGGGAGCCAAGAGGCCTGGTGCACTGAGACCGTATCCTATTGTGGTTAAATTTGGATATTTTAAGCAGAAGGAGCAGGTGAAGAGCCGCGGCTGGGAGCTGAAAGGAACAGACTTTGTCGTAAACGACCAGTTCCCCAAAGAGATCCTGGAGCGACGCAAAGTTCTGTTCCCAATCCGACGCAACTTTATTTAGAAGGGTTCCCGAGCTCTCATCGCCGTAGACCAGCTCTACGTGGATGGGCAGCTGTACGGCGACCCCAGTACCACTCCCTGGTAGCCAGCTTAAACTACAGGCAGACGTTTTATTACAAGAGACTCATAGACCTGCCAAAGGATGAACTTAAAACACCCGAGTTTCCCAATGTGTTCTCAGCCTGCTATAACTCTAGGCAAAGTGGGCACTAGGGGGCAGCGTGTGGCTCAGTGGGCTAAGCCTGTGTCCTTGTAATCAGAAGGTCGCAGGTTCGAACCCAGCCTCAGCACGTCTGCGGCTCCTTGAGCAAGACCCTTAACCCCCAGCTCCCTGGGCGCCACTATGAGTGGCAGCCCTTCGTGGTCAACTTACTCCACAAAGAGCAAGTTGAGGAGGCGTAAAGATTATTGATCCCCTGTAGGGAAATTAAGTTATTTATTTATTATTATTATTATTATTATTATTATTATTATAAAGAGGGGTAGCAATTCTAATACATCTATCCACCCATCCATTTTTCAAAGCGCTTATCCTACTGGGTCGTGGGGGGTCCGTAGCCTGTCCCAGAAGCAATGGGCAAGTGGCAGAGAACAACCCAGGATGGGGGGCCAGCCCATCGCAGGGCACACTCACACACTATTCACTCTCACACGCACACCTAAGGGCAATTTAGCAACTCCAATTAGCCTCAGCATGTTTTTGGACACTGGGGGGAAACCGGAGTACCCGGAGGAAACCCCACGATGACATGGGGAGAACATTCAAACTTCACACACGTGACCCAGGCGGAGACTCGAACCTGGGTCACCCAGGTGTGAGGCAACAGTGCTAACCACTGCACCACCATGCCGCCCCCATGGAACACCATAATACTCAAAATTAAATTAATAAAAATATCCATCCATCCATCCATTTTCCAAACTGCTAATCCTACTGGGCCGCAGGGGGTCCGGAGCAACAGTGCTAACCACTGCATCACCATGCCTCCCCATTCTAATACATAAAAATGTCAATTTCACAGTACTCAACACAATTATAGATCCACAGGGTAGATTTATAATCATTAAATTATCTATACTTAACAAAAAGTTATGTATTGTTAATATATATGGTCCAAATGTTGATAACCCCTCATTCTTCCACGTTTTCTTTACCGCACTCTCTGAACACCAGGACTGCGCACTTGTTCTTGTGGGCGACCTCAACTTTGGACCAAATAAAGAAATGGACAGGCTCAGTACAGCTGCTCAGCGCAATTGGGAATCCACAAACATAGTTAAACAGCACATGAGCGACTATGGACTTTGCGATGCATGGCGTTCTCTTCACCCCACCCGTAGGGAATATACTTTCTTCTCACATGTCCATCACTCTTACTCTCATCTGGATTATTTCCTAGTCAGTAGCTCTCTGCTGAGTGACATTTCAGACACAGAGATACACCCTATAGCTGTCAGCGATCATGCTCCTGTATCTTTAACCCTAATAAATAAGAAGGCCATTCCACCAAGTAGAAACTGGAGATTTAATACATCATTGCTTAAAGATGGAGATTTTATTAACTATTTTAAAAAAAGAGTGGGCTTTATATTTAGACTATAATGACCTGCCTGGAACATCAGCATCTGTTCTCTGGGAAGCAGGCAAAGCTGTGATGAGAGGTAAAATAATCTCATTCTCATCACATAAAAAGAAGAGAAAACAAGTGTATCCAGGACTTAGAAGAAACCATGTGTCACGGGAAGGTTCGGGTGGACAGGCGATCGTGCGGGCGGTGGTTCAGAAAACCAGGCTGACGAGCAGGATCGGGGTAATCGGGGTTTATTCGGGAAAGGGAGACACGGGAGACAAGCGAGGCTAGATACGATCAGTTAAAAATAAATATGGAAAAAAACAACTATATGTGCTGTTAAAGACTGAAATGGGGATACAGTATATGACCCTGACAGAAAAAACAGCACTTTCAGGGACTTTTACAAATCTTTATATTCACCACAGATAAACCCATCTAAAGACGAAATTGATCAGTTTCTTGATAGTATAACCCTTCCGAAATTATCAGACAATCAAGCGATGGCACTGGATTCTCCGCTGACACCAGGTGAACTCCAGGAAGCCCTGAACGGTATGCCCAATAAAACGGCTCCAGGTCCAGATGGATTTCCAGCAGAATTCTATAAAGAATTCTGGACAATTCTGGCATCAACATTCTGCAGAATGTTGCAAGAAACCAGGGAAAATGGTCGGCTACCACCAAATATGAATTCTGCAAACATTAGTCTCTTGCTAAAACCAGGCAAAGATCCTACAGTATCTACCAGCTATCGTCCAATATCCCTTATAAACGTTGACCTTAAAATAATCTGCAAAGCTCTCTCAAAAAGAATAGAGAAGTTAACCCCTCTCATAATTCATCCTGACCAAACTGGTTTCATAAGGGAGGCACTCATCAACAAATACACGTAGATTACTTAATCTAGACATAGACTATTCATGCAATAAAAACCTTCAAATTACAATACTGTCTCTAAATGCAGAAAAAGCATTCGATAGAGTTACAGTAACTGGAATTTTTTATTTGCAGCTTTATGCAAATTTGGTTTCAGAAACTCTTTCATAAACTGGTTAAAAATATTATATAGTTCACCAACAGCATGCGTCAGGACGAATGACTAAACATCCTCCAGTTTCTGTCTCAAGAGGGGCACCAGCCACGGATGTCCTCTATCCCCCTCATTGTTTGCGATTTTTATTGAACCACTAGCAGCAGCAATTAGACAGGCTACAGTGATTAAAGGCATTAAATGCAGGAATGTAGAACATAAGGTAAGACTTTATGCGGATGATGTGTTACTTTTTCTCCAGCATTCACAAACCACTCTTTCTGAGGTAATTACATTAATAAACTCTTTCTCAAGAGTCTCAGGTTATTCGATAAACTGGTTAAAATCTACAGTTCTTCCAATTAATTGCTCCTTCCAGAATAATTCTTCCTCTCCACTGTAGTCTGGAGATATTAAATATTTAGGAATTAATGTTACACCTAGGCTGGCAGATTCAACTAAACTAGACCATTTCCCACTTTTAAAGAAAGTAGCGGATGATCTGGTTAGGTGGAAGTCCCTACCCATATCACTTATGGGAAGGGATGCCTCAATAAAAATGATGGTTTTGCCAAGAACTAATTATTTATTTGCAATGATCCCGAGCAAAACATCACCTGACTGGTTTAGATCTCGGGACTCCGCTATCTTTCCAGAGGAATTCAGATGAACCCCCACGTATTAGCTTAGAAACACTGCAAAGGACTAAGGATAAAGGAGGACTAGATCGGCCTAACTTTCACCACTATTTCTTTGCCAACAGGCTCCAAAACATCTCAGGGTGGTTAAAACATACCCTCTTAGATGAGCCTTGGCCAGACGTAGAACAGGCACTATGCAATAAGATAGAGATTTCGGATCTACCATTCATTAGCTCAAACATCAAAACGACAGGAATGCTTCAAAAGCATCAGTATCAGCTCTTTTCTGACAGCGTGCTGGGAGTTTCTAAAAATGACTGAGTCTTCATTAATCCCATGCAAGCGTACTCCCATCTGGAACAACCCTGATGTACTACTAAACAATAATTGATAAACTTCCCAGATTGGAGTTGTAAAGGTATTAAATACTTGGAACATATATTTGAAGGAATAGACTTTATTCCCTTTGACATATTAAACAATATGGGATTAGCAAGAATAGATTTTTAGAATATCAACAAGTTAAATCTATAGTAAAAAAAAAAAATAAGGTCTAATCAAATCAAATTACAAATACCGCAAAGTGTGGCAGAATTCCTTAATCTGAAACCCCCCAAATTACTGTCTAAAATATACAGGACACTTTCTAAAATGGATGACTCATTGCAACATGGGTGGAAGATCTATCAGTCAGCTGGGACCACAATTTCTGGTCTAAGATATGTTTAAAAACCTATAAACTGATTAGAAATTCCAGTTTACAGTTAATACAATACGAAATCCTGCATAGAGTGTGTAATATTCGTGCAGAAAATATTGCATAATTTGTTAGACACAGAATTGATTATTTAAATGATGTGTACGTGTTAAATAGAAGCTTTATGTTGATTGGTTAATGCACACGTGATCTGTTTATGCATACTCGCTGAGACTCAGTCGGAGTAGTTCTACCTGCCTGTACGGAGTACAACATAAACTCCGTGTCATTCAATAAAGATTCTGCACAGCTATCCTGCCGTAATTCTTTATAAACAAGACAAAACATGGTGCGAGAGTAAAAGTGAATCACACGGACACAATGGACGTCGCTGGTGTTCCGTCGCCCCGCATGGACAAAACAGACAAACAAGACAAAACAGCATAAACGTCAAATTCTCAAAACGAATACTGGAAGAAATAATCAAGCTTAAAATTGAGTATTATATTTGTGACCTTGAGCGAGTACCCCCCTAATCAAGCGGTATCCAAAGCGAGCACACAGGAGAGATTAGGGCTGGATCATAAAAGTATTTATTGGTTTTATTAACAATCGCAACAAAAAGGGGAGGGTTCAATAACTCCCGGTGACCTGGTTGATGTTTCCACTGGTGAAGTATATCCCCCAGTAGGTAGTTTAAAACCCCGGCCCGCGCCACTGGGCAGCCAGAGATATCCTCACAGCAGGCTGGGACCCTATTGCTCGATTAGCACCCCTGGTTTAAACAAATCAAAATACCATATACTCAAAACAACAAAATAGTCCTCACTGCAGAACAAAATAAAAACCAATACCGACAGCGCACAGCAAATCCACTCCAATACGCACACTGGGGTCGTCAGAGCACTGGTCCCAGGCTCCAACTAATAAGTCCAGGGACAGCCTGCTAGAGGGTACGGACAGAGTCACCCGAGAAAGTCCACGGTCTCAGCGGAGTTATACATGTGTATCGTTCGCAGATAATTTTACAAAGGCAGTATATACGTTGCGCCCTAAAAGAGGGGAAGAGAAACAGTGGGTACAACTTTCCCCAAAGGTTGCGGTTTCCTGCAAATGCCAAAACAGAAATTACAAAACCCACACTCCATTCCTCATAATAAACATAAAACCAACATGTATCCCACACAGCAAAAGCGTTTATCTACCTCCAGAGGACCCGCACTCACACCAGCCGATCAGGTTTTCACCTCCGGTCGCTCTTTTATATATTACCATCGCGTCAGTCAATAATTAAAACTATGTCCGACTCAATAGCAATTAACTATGTTAGGAAAAAGATAAAACCCATACCTTGTCTTTGCAAACAATCTTGTTCTGGATACACGACTTCACCCCCTTGTGCCTTTGGGCAAATGCGTTCGTCCCTCACCATCAATGCCCCAAAACTTCACGAAGAGTGGTCCGCCTTATCCAGAGGAAGACTAGGCTACTTGCCGCACTCCCTCTTCCCAAGAAACCTCCAAGACCAAACAGTACTTCGATTCGAATCGCGAGATTATGCGGGTATAAATCTGATGGAATACCGCGCCCCATATCATCATAAAAATCCCCTCGGGGTATCAAAATAAAGGTCCCCTTTTCAGCTATATGGTCGCTACTCGTACCGGTTATATATTAATTGTTGTTTGTATTATGGTATAAAATTTAATCAAGAAATTGACTAAAACAACACCTGATGCACTGACAAATATAATACATTTTCATACCCGTAGTATCATATTTGATACACACATTTTCAGCACGTTTTTCTATAAAATATTTCATGATATATTAAGTTATTATTAGTTAGTTCACACTAATAAAGACTCATTTTGAAATATAATTAATTTTCGCTACATTGCGCTTACTGTAACTGTTCCCAAAATAGGACTTCTTATCCCATGAAAATCCTGCCGGCTACAACGTGTTTGCAGCCGTCAGTGATTCTTGAAAAAAAAAAGACGTTTTCCATCTGAACTACATAGGTCATCCACCAGAGGGCAGAATACAGGTATATCATTATATACACCAGGTTTTTGAGGAAAGGGATAATCGTATTACTGACGTAGAGGTCTTAAATATGATACATGTGGCGTTATAGGGAGTTAATGTAATTTTCTATTCACTCATGCAAATAAATAATTGTTTGATAACAAAAAAATACATTTGTTTTAATTCTTTTTTCCTGTAAACATATCACTTGTCCCCCCCCCCATGCTCCCACATTCAAAAATGAAACTTTTGATAGCACTTTATTGCCATCGGTTCCACGGGAATGCAGACCTCTATTCTTTTCTTCTACCTGGCAAGTCCACCATTATAATAGCAATTCACCAAGGTGCAAGCGCATGCAGCTCTTAAAGAAATTGTTTGAAAAAATTAGTTTATAGCATGTTTACACCCTAAATACACCAGTGACTGAGTACAACCCTTGTGGACCAGGCGCCTGGCTTTGACAATTTTTCTGCCATTAAACTAGCAAACATGGGTTGGCCATGAAGTAAAATAACTTGTGCCTTTAAATTGTTAAAAAAAAAGTCCTGTGTGTTGTAAAGTGAGGTATGAAACAGATACCAGGCTGCTTCCGTGAGGGTCAGCGTAAGTTTTATTCATGTGATTTTGCGGTTTCAACTGTTTCATTGGAATCAATCCAAGCAGCAGCATGAAGACTGTAAACCAAAGAAGTGGGACGATGCCTGAGAAGAACAACTCAGTCAATCCTCACATCTCCTCTCTCCTCAGGCGATTGATGGACTCTGAGCATGACACATGTACAAAAGATGAGGACTCTTCTCCACTATTCGAATGGAAATTGTTCTTAATCTTTTATTTATACCTTTTGCTTATACCGTAAGATTTAGGAACACACTGAAAAAGATCAACTTTAATACATTTGAAGGTTGAAGTTATTGGAATTTGTTACGGCTGATTTGGTGGAATATGTTTTTGGACAGAACTGTCAAAAAATGTGGAATGAAAATGCAGTTTAATGGTTGAATCTGTAGCTTGCCTAACTTGCTATAAATTACACACACATGCAGCATTAAAGTAACAGGGAGCTATTAGAACAGAGTTGTTGTATTACATTAACACAGACCAGCAAAAAATATTGTAACAAGTGGGCTACCAGGGCGCACTTGTCGAAGTTCGCTGCCACCACCTTTTTAATGTAAAGAGGCTGGGAAGGTCCAACCAAATAAGGACACCAAAATATAGGAAGATCTTTATTAAATATTCCCCGGATTACAACCCCTTCCCGAGGGCTAACTTCATCTCACTAGGAATGATACAACCACAGTTCCCCCCACGCCACTCAGAATCCAAATATACAGCACAGCAAACTTAAATCACAACGCCCGTGCAAACCCTTACACACAGCAAACAAATCATTCCCGATGCACCTTCTAACCCCGCCCTCCTACTCACGACCGCAATCCGGGGATAAAATTCATACACAAACATACGCTCATTCATTCCAAAATTACACCATTAAAAGCGGTTACTCCCCTGGAAAGAGGCACACCTGGCCTCCCCCGCTTTCTCCAGGGAAAAGAAGTTGAGGTCTCTCAGTCCACGGGGTTCGTCTCCCCGCTGTACTTCGCTGCCAGCCCTTTAAACCGCTATCTTTCTAAAAGCATTATCCCCCCCCATAACTAACTATAACTTCATCCACGGCCAGTCTACCACCGGCGACGGACACACCACGGTTCCTTTTCCCACAGACTGACAGCTACTCCAACTCCCCCAGTTTCCCTACAAGACCAAAGAAAGACCTTTTCTCTTCCCCCCCTCCCACATAGGCATCCTCTTTATAACTCTCCCTCCCCCACCCCAATCCTAATCACCGGTGTTCCCCATTAACATGGCAGCGAATGACCACGCCCAGATTCGTTCATTACACTATCCCCCCCTTCAACCGGAGAGGACTCGTCCTCGAGTCACTGCATGTCATAATCCTTGGTCCAGACAGGCAACCGTCTCTCTCGCCTCAGTTGCCATCTCTGAGGTCGAGGACCACCCCCTGTGTCAACCAAATCCCCTTGCACAATCACAGCAGTAGGGCCACTAGACCCCACTTGCACAGCCAACTCTTCCCGGGCTTCACTCTCCAGCTCCATCATACAGCTTGATGCTGCAATATCCTCTGTTGCTCCTGGATCTTCTAACTGGGAACCAGCCGCAGGAGCCTTTACCGATTGTTCCTCTGAGACTCTTCCTTGGGGAGTTCCAGACTGGAGGTAAATCCAACTAGCCGGGGAATGAACCTCTGGAGGTCCTGTACGACCTTTACCTCGCCGCCTCCACTCCTTCCACACAGGCCCAGACCCCCTGGAAGATGGAGACACCTCAAAAGAGGAAGGCACACAAGGTTTTAGTCGGTTGACATGAACGATAGTGTCCCCCCCCCCTTTTTCTGGACACACCCTATACAGCACCTCAGAGATCCTCTCTTTAACCTTAAATGGTCCCTTAGACCGCCGCTGTAACTTAGGACAAACACCCCTCCTTCTAGCCTTATCCCGCATCCATACCAACTCACCCACAGAATAGAACTGTGGCTGTGCTCTAAAATCGTAACACCGTTTCTGTCTATGTGATGCCTCCCCCTGATGCTTTTTCACAGCCTCCACCACAGTCGCTAATGTCTGAGACACACTAGACACATACTCTGACATGGGTTTTAATCTTTCACCATGATCCAAATTCAACATGACATCCACCGGTAAAATCATTTCCCGGGCAAACAAAACTTTATACGGGGTAAATCCTGTACTGGCATGTACACTGCTTCGATATGCCATCATCACAAAGGGCAACAAAGTGTCCCAATTCGACTGATTCTGATTAACAAACAGTGATAACATTGTTACAAGAGTACGATTAAACCTTTCAACCAGGCCATCCGACTGTGGTGAATATGGGGATGTACGAGTCTTATTTATTTCTAGTAGTTGGCACAATTCTTGAAATACCAGTGACTCAATCCCTGCACCACCGACGGACGTCCCCCGACCACCCTGGCCAAAAAAAACGTTCCCGGACCTTAGCCTGTACCTTCTGTATCCCCAAATGCCCCCCAGTCATAGTGTTATGCAGCCAGTACAGAATACACGGCACCATGTTCCCAGGGACTACTAACTGCACCAGGGGTTCCCCACTAACCCCTTTCAGATCTCCCACCTGCCTCACCAGCACCCCATCATGGACCACTAATTCATCCCATACAGGTAAATAACACTCTAAACATAGATGCTTTGCAGCTTCAGCCCGACTAACCCCACCTTGTTTCAGACTAATCATTAACTGGATGTCACTGTCTCCCTGCTGTGCTTCCTGCAGCTCATCAACATTATTCGCTTCCTCCGGCCTCTGGGCTGCAGTTTGGAGGACACAGACTTGCGGGTCTCCCACCTGCTCACCAAAAGATGGTAACCTCGATAACACATCCGCATTCACATGCAACCTGCCTACCCTATGTACAATTGTATAATGAAAACTGGCCAATTGTTCCATCCACCGAGCTAGTTGACCCTCCAGGCCCTGGAAATTATTCAGCCACCGCAGTGAGTTATGGTCAGTCCTCAACACAAATTCTCTCCCTAGGAGATAATGTCGAAAATGCTTCATAAAGGTGACCATACTTAGGAGCTCCTTCTTCGTTGTAGCATACCTCCGCTCTGCCTTAGTTAATGCCCGGCTGGCATAAGCTACCACTCTCTCACCTCCCTCAGTTGTCTGAGAAAGCACCGCGCCTATGCCCACATCACTGGCATCTGTGTCCAACACAAACTGTTTACCTGGATCTGGGTAAGCCAGCACCGGGGATGTAATTAAACATGCTTTTAGGGTTAAAAAAGCTTTATCACAATCAGGAGTCCACTTAAATCTCCGCCCTTTCTCCGTCAACTGGTGGAGGGGCCGTGCAATCTCCGCAAAACCTTTAATAAACCTCCTATAATACGAGGCTAAACCCACAAAACTGCGCACCTCAGTTTGATTTCTAGGTACTGGCCATTCTTGGACCGCCTTAATTTTTGCAGGGTCAGCTGTAATTCCCTCATCTGAGATAACATGCCCTAAGTAATGTACCTGTTTAGCAAACAGGTCACACTTAGCTGGTTTCACTTTTAAAGTTGCCCCCTGCAGCTTCCCCAATACCTCATCCAATCGCTGAAGATGTTCCTCGAATGATCGACCAAACACAATAATATCATCAAGGTACACCAAACATGTGGACCACTGTAGGTCAGCAAGGACTAAATCCATCAACCTCTGAAATGTCGAGGGGGCATTACATAAACCAAAACTAAGCACGTTAAATTCATACAAGCCCTGCCTAGTAACAAATGCAGTCTTGGGTTTATCCCGCGGGTGCATCTCTACCTGCCAGTACCCACTGGCAAGATCTAATGTAGAGAACCATGATGCATTAGACAAACTATCCAGCGCATCATCAATGCGCGGCAGTGGATAGGCGTCCTTACGAGTGACCTCATTTAGCTGGCGATAATCAACACAGAGCCGTAGGCCCCCATCCTTCTTTCGCACAGGTACAATCGGCGCTGCCCATGGACTACGGGATGGCTGAATAACATCCGCCTCCAACATCTGCTTTATCTGGTCATCCACTTCTCTCTGTAAATGTAAAGGGACTCGCCGAGCCGGCATTTTAATAGGCCGGGCCTCCCCAGTGTCAACCGTGTGCATCGCCAGCTGCGTTCTACCCAAATCAGCCTGCCCCATGCTGAAAACATCTGCTCGTCGGTGCAACATCGCCTGGACTGCACACGATTCTGCTAAACTGAGTCCCTTTTTATCCAGACCTAGATGTTGGAAAAGTTCCTCACCCGTCCAGCACTGCTCGGGCCCCCCACCATCTGTGAGGACAGCTGTCTGCCCCACTTCGATGTCTGTGACCAATGAACCCACCTTCATTCCCCGCTTGAGTTTACACTCATCTTCGGTCACATTAATCACTCTTACAGGCACAGCTCCTTGGGTTACACGACAAACAACCCGTGCCACCAAAACATCATGTCGGCTGGCTAATAATGGAGCAGGTTCCAGCATCCCCACTAAGGGGTGGGCAGACACCACTTTAACTGTTCCCGGAATGACCACCTCACTCCGTGGGGGGACTATAACATCAGTACTCAGGGTCACTATCCAGGGCTGTTTACTAGAGGCATGTGCCACTAGGGGCACCATCTTCCCCATCACCTGACAACTCTGCCCCTTTAAATCAATCACTGCCCCATATTGGGTTAAAAAGTCATTCCCCAACAACAGATCTCGCATATCCCCATCAGTCACTAAAAATTCCACCCCCAAGGCTAAAGACTCAAATTGGCACACAGTGCACCATTTACCCAAGATTTTAAGCTCAGCCCCATTCGCTACAGCCACAGCGCCAACATAGGGCACCAACCCCGGTCTCCCCCCTGTGGCAGACTCCCAAAAACTCCTTGGCACTACTGAAACCTGAGCCCCTGTATCAACCAATAAATATGCCTCAACCCCCCCAACCTGGGCACCTATATATAGCCCTTGACCACACAGACTCGCCATTGGAGGAATTTCTACCTCAGGGCCTTCCTGCTTCAGGGCGGGCACACGACCTACCGTGCCCGCCCTCGAAAGTTTCCCGACACATAGGGACAATCCTTTTTTAGATGTCTGTCACATCCACACTCCCAACACACCATTCGCTCCGGCCGAAGTGCCTCAGACACTGCTACCCGGGATGACTGCAAAGGAGCTACTATGCTCTCACCAGCAGTAGGGGGACTATTGCGGGCCTTTAACGTAACCACTTCTGCACGCAGGGCCTGCACCTCCTGTCGCAAACCCTCCACCACCCCCAACAATGTCTCCATCTGATCCTTATTCCACCCTGATCCACTTATACCACGTACCGCCGAGGGGCCAGCATGTCCCTCCAACCGTCTAATAGACTCAATTTCAGTTGCAAGGCTGATGGCGTCCTCCAAAGTGGAGGGTTTGGCACTACGTAGCTGAATATGCAAATCTCCAGCCCCCACAGTAACCACAAAATGGTCCCGTGCCAACATATCTTGAGTAGCATAATCAACCAGTGGATAAGCTCGCATAACAAGCCTTCGCAACGCTGTGCCAAATTCTCTAGCTGATTCTTGAGGTAAACGAATGCGAGATGAGAATTCTGCACGATACCAATCAGTACTCCCACTGGGTTCCATGCATCCCTGCATGGCCCCCTTTAAAGCCCCATAAGTAATACGAGCCTGCGGAGGCAGCCCCGTATAGCACTTACTCCCGATAACTCACGCTGTCCGAGTTGAGGGAACTCTAATGTGGAACTGGCGGATGCCGACGCTGCCTGCTCACTTTGTGACATGATAAAAATTCAAGTCGTTTAATACACAGGGGAAAAGGACACGAAAAAAAACTTGTTCTCTCTCTTTTCACTCTCCTCCCCCTTTGCAGGATCCCACCGCTGCCACCTGTGTAACAAGTGGGCTACCAGGGCGCACTTGTCGAAGTTCGCTGCCACCACCTTTTTAATTTAAAGAGGCTGGGAAGGTCCAACCAAATAAGGACACCAAAATATAGGAAGATCTTTATTAAATATTCCCCGGATTACAACCCCTTCCCGAGGGCTAACTTCATCTCACTAGGAATGATACAACCACAGTTCCCCCCACGCCACTCAGAATCCAAATATACAGCACAGCAAGCTTAAATCACAACGCCCGTGCAAACCCTTACACACAGCAAACAAATCATTCCCGATGCACCTTCTAACCCCGCCCTCCTACTCACGACCGCAATCCGGGGATAAAATTCATACACAAACATACGCTCATTCATTCCAAAATTACACCATTAAAAGCGGTTACTCCCCTGGAAAGAGGCACACCTGGCCCCCCCCGCTTTCTCCAGGGAAAAGAAGTTGAGGTCTCTCAGTCCACGGGGTTCGTCTCCCCGCTGTACTTCGCTGCCAGCCCTTTAAACCGCTATCTTTCTAAAAGCATTATCCCCCCCCCATAACTAACTATAACTTCATCCACGGCCAGTCTACCACCGGCGACGGACACACCACGGTTCCTTTTCCCACAGACTGACAGCTACTCCAACTCCCCCAGTTTCCCTACAAGACCAAAGAAAGACCTTTTCTTCCCCCCCCTCCCACATAGGCATCCTCTTTATAACTCTCCCTCCCCCACCCCAATCCTAATCACCGGTGTTCCCCATTAACATGGCAGCGAATGACCACGCCCAGATTCGTTCATTACAATATCATAACATTATTCTAACATTAATGTCATGTTGTTCTTAATAGATTTCTGTCTCAGGTCCTGATTTCAGATTGAGCCTTTAATCTAGAATATGGTCAGTTTTAAAAACACTTGACTTTGTTGCAACTCATTTTTGTCATGCCCTGCCCGTCGGCTCCTCCTGTGTGCCACGCCCCCTGCCTACCCACGTGTGTTTCCCGGATTGTACCCAGCTGTGTCTGATTATTTTCAATCAGTCCTGTGTATTTCAGTCCGTGTCTTACCCGAGTCCTGCGTCCGTCATTGATGTTCATTGATGTTTGTTCGCGTGAGATCCCCGTTCTTGATTAAAACCCCGTTTTCCCCTTATCCCGCTTGCCTGCCTGCTCCTTCCGCACGATCGCCGCTCTGCCCGCGATCGCTCACCTCGACCCGTGACAATTTTCATGTTAATGTCATCTTTCCTGTTAATGTGAGTTTGTTCTGTGTGGGTCTCTGTCTCAGGCTGTCATTTTATTCATAGTCTCATTTAAACCACTTAACAATATGCATAGATTGCATAGTTGCTAATGTAAAAAATAAAAATTAACTTCTATTCTACAACAACATACAGTATTGTGAAGTATTAATAGTACTTATTGCCAATTCCAGTTGAAAGGGTAACTTCTGTAATTTGAGTAAAATGCAAGATAAATTTTTAAACCAGATTACAGTAAATTTTTATTTTTCTGTTTAAAAAGATAGTTGCTGTAATTTACATAGGACAAAACCTGTAAAAGACATTTTGTAATTATTTTCTAAATGAAATGAAGATACTTTGTTACTCTCCTTGCGGAAATTCTCTTTTCACCTACCCCATCTTGCTCTACTTGACACACGGGCACAGAAAAAGGTGACAGCAAGCCTGGCAGCAAAGGGCAGCCACCTGTAGGGACACCCATGGAGCTGGGGGTTTTACAGTGATTAACAGCAATTTTGCAATACCTTTCTGGCAGCTTTTTTTTTTTGCTAGGTATTTACAGTAAATTCCACATTCAATTCTACACCAAAACAGACGTCATTCCTAAGCGCAGCATGGACTGCTTCCAGACACAGTATCATATGCAATTTCCAGAGTCACTTGAGTAAGCTGGAGATGCCTCATCCCCGGGTAAGAGAGCCTGCAGTAGGCAGCCTACCAAAAGAGGGCCTTTCCTGTTCCCTTCGTGAATTATAAAACCAGTGGAGAGAGCTCTCCTGTTGCAGTTTCAAAGAGAAGACCAACATGGAGAATTTTGGACTGAGGTTTTGCAGTATGAGGGTGCTGAAGGAAAAAGGAGTTTCAAAGACATTGGTCTGCCTGTACTGCCGATTTTGTCTCTGGCAATTTCAGATGTTCATGTAGAACGTGAATTTACTAATGTGACATTCCTTAAATCTGACCACCAAACAGAATGGTTGTAAATTTTCTGTCCAGTTTGGTAGATGTACAATTTGGACTGCAAAGAGATGGACTGATGCAGAGGCAGAGCTATAGATAGGCCTGGGTGAGCTCTGCTGGGCCCACCCATTCAGATTAATGAAATTACATTTTTTATATGTATTACCGGCTTCTAACTCTGTTCCTGCACATCACTGCTGTTACTGTGGCAAGTACGACAGAATGTGTGAGCTCCCTCTAGTGGTGCTCTTTAGGTAGAACACCACAGTCGTGGGTGTATTATTGTTGCAGTCACCATGTTGTAAATATCTAAGCCTATATAAGAAAATGTAGGGTAATGAGCTTCACTCAGGCCCACCCAAATTTAATACAGGTCCATCCATCAGCCACTTTTCCATATTTAAATGCTGCAGGAGGATGCTCACATGAAAAAAAAGACTAATTCATTTCTTTATCCAAAACTATTTCTTTCCTCATTCATTACAAAGAAAAGAGCTTTAACTTGTGCGTGCATTGCTTAATTTTAAGCAGCATTATGGAGTATTTTTGGAGATAGAAAAGTTTATGAAGGGTCTGATTTTGGGTATCTTTTACTTGTGGTTTGGGCTATAAAATTGGAAGGAGTTGCCAACCTTCACTGTGCAGGGTCTGCGCTGTTCTCATCCGTGGACAGTGTGTGAGTTTGTGGGTCAGTCATAAATATGCGGGGGGGCTGTATTTATTCAAAATAATACAGATAAAATTAATATATCTCATCAATTAATTTAAAGTTATTTTTCACCCCAAGCACACCTACCCTTCCTGAAAATGGTTTAGTCTACAGTCCTGCTCTGGGGTACGTTTCCTGTACCATGATGCATGTTAGCAAAACACAAAAATATGCCAGGAAAATAGCAAGAGATCAAAGAAAAAGATACATTCTGTGGGCCATGGCTGCTGCCGCATGGCAGAGCATGTGAGCGGGAAGTGCAGGGACGATGTCAGCATCACCAAAAGGAGGGCTGCAGCTCTCTGGAGGGAGCAGGAGAAGAGGACTGAGGGAGCACCAGTTTACCTCCTCTCACTCCTGGGGAGGACCGAGTATTGGCCATCCTAGATCTGAGAGGCACTTGAGGGAATCCCGGGGTGCATAAATCTCTGTAGTCTACCCACCTCCAAGACATCTATGCTTTCTACTCCCCAGCCACTTCCTCTTGGCCCACCAACATTTGGCCCCCTGTAGTGTGATCACCAGGGTTCCTCAATATGTGGCACCTCCACACCTGGCTCCTCTACATCAGCCATCCCTTGTCTGGGCCCCTCTACATCAGGCCCCCTCTGACGTGGCCCTCAGTCCCTCAGGGCGACACTGTCCCCTGAGTCCCCAGAATCCCTTTCAGTCTGGGAGATCACCTAACCCACCCATCCTGCTGCCTAATGCCGGTGTCGTGCTGTAAACTGTCCCCCTGCCACGGAATGTAATCTCTCATTTTAAAGGCAATGTCGCTTCGCTTCTCCTGCGCGGCAGCAGCGTCCGCTCGCTGTAACATCAGTTGTCTTGTTTAAGCAGACTAAAAACTCATATTTCTTGTTTATTATGATATTTTACAGTCAAAGTTAAGATAAACATCCTCCTGTAAAATATCGCAAATGTGACACTTACTACTATTTCATTTAAACACGACAGTAATGCATTTCTTTTTGACGAGGCTCGTTTGTGCAAACACAGGCGCCTATAGTCTCAAGAGGTGATTCATTTTCTTGAATAATATTTTTGATACTTTGTTGAATTAATTCTGCCTCAATATTTTTGCTATTCTGTCTTCTTTTCATACCTATAATGCAGCGATTAGCTTCATACTGGGCACCGACACACATAGAAATGACGTAACATCGAATCAAATGCCAAAAGTAATCAGAAGTCAGCAGCCTGCCCAGAATGCACAGATAACAAGCTACACTGCAAGTCGTCCAGCCACGACGTCACCCAGCCCATCATCTACCATCTAAAATACAGATAAATTACAAGTGCTCCGTATTTCTGCAGATGACATTATTTTGAATTGGGCCATAAAGAAAAAAACATTCTTGGCCTGGAGGGAGGGGGGCTTGAGCAGGCTATTCTTATTTAATAACCCAATTTTTAATTCAGAATAATAAGATTAATAGGATGTTGGTGGCTGTCAGTCAATTACAAGTTGTGGTCGAGACTAAGTAAAAGATAAAAAGTAGTGATAATATAGCAAAGCAGTGGCAATACTACATTGCCAAAGCAGGTTATATGCACTAAAATACAACTGCAGCTTCACTAAGCACATCACAGTGCAGTCTGACCAGACACACAGTTCTCAGTCAATTATCTGCATTGTGGGAAGATATGAAAGGATTTACAAACTACCATTACTAGTTACCACACTGCAAAATGCTGCTTTACGTGGAGTTATATTACGAAAGGCCGTCAAGGCCACGATGTCTTAAACTCTTTGCTTAGAGGCGGCATTATTTCATGCCTACAGTTATATTTTTACCTCTATAGACAGCCGTGTAACTGCGCTTACAGGCAGCATTTTGCAACGTGTCTTGATGTCAACAAATTATCTTTCAGAATAAAAGCACCATTAATATTGAATCACAAACACCATAACAAAACCAAATTCTGCACAGTTTGCTTATTATTCTGGGTGCGGGCTGCTAACATCCTGCCTTACGGTTTGGTTTGCGGGCTGCTGGTGGCCTCCTACCGCTCTGCCATGGAGAGCATCCTAACATACGGCCTTACGGTGTGGTATGCGGGCTGCTGGTGGCCTCCTACCGCTCTGCCATAGAGAGCATCCTAACATACGGCCTTAGGGTGTGGTATGCGGGCTGCTGGTGGCCTCCTACCGCTCTGCCATAGAGAGCATCCTAACATACGGCCTTACGGTGTGGTATGCGGGCTGCTGGTGGCCTCCTACTGCTCTGCCATAGAGAGCATCCTAACATACGGCCTTACGGTGTGGTATGCGGGCTGCTGGTGGCCTCCTACTGCTCTGCCATAGAGAGCATCCTAACATATGGCCTTACGGTGTGGTATGCGGGCTGCTGGTGGCCTCTATGACTTTTTTGTAGACAGTCCATCTGTGTGGTGCTGTTTGCATGAATTGTTTTGGGAAATGCACTTACAGTTTTGCAGATGTTAAGGGTGATTCCAGAAATCCATCAAAGCAACTGAGGAACTGCAATGTCGCTGTACAGTTCCTTATAATGGATGTAATGTAATGTAATGTGTAGAGTGGCAAATAAACTGATTCACCATTTACTCTCATGTACATCACTTATCAAAATGTTGCTCTAAATGCAAATGTGTGAATGTAAATGTAAGCAGTAAAGCTACAATTTACGTTCGGTTTGCATGGTGGAAAGAACATTTAATCTGCCTTTTAAGTGTGATTAGAAGATCTAATGCCTGTGTGTTTGTAATCAGATGGTCGCTGGTTCAAACCCAGCCACAGCACGTCTCTGGGTCCTTGAGCGAGGCCCTTAACCCCCAGCTCACTGGGCATCACTACAGGTGGCCGCCCTTCGCAGACAACTTACTCTGTTTACTCTAAAAAAAAAGACAGCAATTTGAGGGAGAAATTAAAACAATTTCTCCACAGGGACCAGTAAAGTATCAATTATTATTACTGTATGAGAGACTGTCTAATATCAGATTGATAACAGACTCATACTGTGCTGCGCTTGTCTGAGAGAGATGATTAGCAAATGCTCTCCCACAGTGTCTCAGCACTCTGTACAAAGAACTTTATATGCTCAGTATCTGCTCCTGTTTATCTAATTGTTCTCATTTTAACTGGATGTTAAGGAGTAAATTAATAAACGTCATGCAAGTGCACATTAGAATGCTTTTTCACTGTTACTTAAGTTCCCAATCAGATCAGCCTGATGTGTGTCTGTGTTTCCTCTCTGTTCCCTGCCCTTTCATCCCGACCACGACCATGATCTCTCACTTAGCAGCAGAGCAGTTTATTCTAAACAGTGGAACCACGAAGATGTTCAGACTCTTTGGTCTTCTCATTTTCATTAGTAAGGCCCTAAAATATAAATTATTTTTGGATTTTAATATTTTCATTTCTGGTATGATGTTATCATTGGAATTTGGCCATTTAATCTTCATCATAGTTAATAGTTATTTAGATTACTATTATATGTCTTATTTGATTATGATTTTTTTGTTTTTCTGTTTTTGCAGACACTGCACTGACTACAGATGTTGTTCAGCCCAGTCACCTGACGAGGGTTCAGCTTGGAGACAGTGTGAACCTGACATGCTTCTATCCAGAAGAAACAACATCTGTTGCTTGGTTTAAGCAAGCTGCTGGTCAGAAGCCCCAGCCCATGGCGAAAGCACTTCTCTACGTACCTGGTGAATTTTACAAGGAATATAAAAGCATAAAACGTTACTCCTTACTGAATGCAGAGGGGAGTTTTAACCTCACTATTTCTAACGTGGAGCCGTCAGATTCTGCAGTGTATTATTGTGCTGCTGTGTTTCTTCATGAGGTCACCTTTGGGAATGGAACCTTTGTCATAATCACAGGTAAATGAGATTCCAGCTATTTTCATATTTGATTTATTATAATGTCAGTAAGATTATTCCCTGTAAAATATTTTTGACAGTTGAGTTGTTTCTCAATATAAAATTAGCAAAGATACCTTATTGTCTGCTTTGTTCCATAAATGTTTTTCTAAACAAACAAAAATCATTTATTATTATTTTTGTTGTTATTATTATTATTATTATACAATTTGTTGCATTTTGCTTGCTGTCAGTAATCTTCAGCCAAAAGCCTAACCTTCTCTTTATAGAGATGTTAATGTTACACATTGCAGCCTCTTTAAAACAAATAACATAAAAAAATGTATAGGACTGTGCAAATATCTTAAGCAACAAAAGAAAATTATTTTTGACGTTATTTATCTGAGCAGTCAGTGTGTATTCACTCTGAACAAAAAAGACGAACGAAAAAGGGTTTGGATTCAAATTCAAGTTCATATACGTGCTGTAGGTGTAGCTTTTAACTATACAGTCTATTATTTAAATATGAATTATACATAAACACATTAACATTGTTGTCATTTTGTGCACCATGGTGGATCTGCTCATAGGAAGAACTGAGTGTCTCTCCTTAAACGTCAGTGTTGGCTGCAGTGACTGCAGTTTCTAACCTAAGAAACGTCCCAAACACTTTTCCTGCATCAAAAGTCAAACTAGTCCCTATTCCTGCCATGAAAGCTTCACATAATGTCACTGATACCTGAGCCAATGTTTATCAAAGGATGCCAACCCTTTGGCTGCAGCTTTCTCTGCACAGGCTGAGAGAGTCTTCAGTGTAGCAGGAAAATATTTCAGGCCAGATTGCAAATTAAATCCTAAATAAGATATTATTCTGACTAAATGTAATAATAATGAAAAATTGGACGACACACAATGTCGACACAATGAGATTTCATTCCCATTACTGCAACGTATGAAGAGGATTATGACTTATTACTTTAGGTTATCGGACTGAGTGAGTTTTGGAAATTTGCTCTTCGATAACTTAAGCAGTGCTGTGAATGCAGAGGTTATATGCGTCGCATATCAACAGAACTGTATGTTTATCTCTTGTCTTAATTATTTTGATTAAATGTCTGACTATTCCCAATATGTGTGAACATACTTGGCCAAATAAAGCTGATTCTGATTCAGTCATTTTGAAAAACAAATGATTTCTTGCCGAAATTGCAATACCTACTTTTGGCAGCAAGAAAATAGAAAAATTATTTTCCCACGGTCTACTAGCAGCTTTGTGTGGTAATTGTTTGTATTAAAAATACATTGGACCAAGTCAAATTATTAGAATGAAGAATTAACATCTAAAAGCTGCTAGTAGACCGTGGGAAAATAATTTTTCTATTTTCTTGCTGCCATCTCGTGGCCAAAAATAGGTATTGCAATTTCCATCATGTGTAAGAGGGCCTGCCCATCAGAGTAATGTACATCCTGTGACATGTATTGACTATCAAGACAAATTGAAACACGGTGTATTAGGCTGTCAATGAGTACTGGACTAGGGCGAAAATCTGTCTGATCTACCTATTAACTAGAAGAGTACAAACTGGAGACGGATCCCCTAATACAGAGGGATTAACGTCTGTGCCACATCCAGAACCATTCAGTGTAGGAGTCTGGTGGTTCTACTGGATACTGACAAGTACCCAGCCCCTTTGTTCCCTCTGATAATCATCAGTCCTCCTCTGAATGCCTTCACCACTCTATTCCTGAATAGGTACACATTTAAATATGTTAGCAAGATCAAGGTATTGGGATAACCGTTAGGTTCGCTGTTCAGAGAGTTGCAGTGAAAACCATCATACACAGTGGCCCTTTCTGGATAAGATTACCTCCCTCTGATCTAACGGGTCAAGATCAAAGCAAGGTGCATTGCAATGTCTGACACCCAGCACACTACAGCATATAAAATACAGGTATCCATCGCATTTGGAACCAGGACCACTTGTTGCAAGTCAATTTGGGCGTATCTCAAGTTATACGAGAGAGGCAAGACATTAAGGACAGTATACACAGTACTAAAATAATAATGCACATATTAAACCACAGCACTTAATAAACAGATACTGCAGTTACATTTCACGAAAAAAATAAAGCACAAATTGCACTGTGAAGAAATCAAAAGAGGCATGTGCTACCAAACAGTGGGAGCTGAGGAAGAAGCAGTGGTGAAATACTTTATTGTACAGTACAGTAAGTTTCTTTTTATACAATGAAATAGCATACAGGGGGCGGCATGGTGGTGCAGTGGTTAGCACTGTTGCCTCACACGTCTGGGACCCGGGTTCGAGTCTCTGCCTGGGTCACATGGGTGTGGAGTTTGCATGTTCTCCCCATGTCGTCGTGGGGTTTCCTCCCGCAGTCCAAGAATATGCTGAGAATATGCTGAGGCTAACTGGAGTTACTAAATTGCCCGTAGGTATGCATGTGTGAGTTTACATTTACAGCATTTGGCAGATGCCCTTAGCCAGAGCGACTTACATAAGTGCTTTGAGACTCTGCGATGAATTTCCGATGCTAGCTCAATAAGGACCCAGGCTATGAATACCATCTGTCTGAAAACTCCGTTAAGAAAGTGCAGAAATTTTATTTTATTTTTTTTTTATTTAAACACACACACCAGAAAAAGAGCCGAGTGTGAATGGTGAATGGTGTGTGAGTGTGCCCTGTGATGGGCTGGCTCCCCATCCTGGGTTGTTCCCTGCCTCGTGCCCATTGCTTCCGGGATAGGCTCCAGACCCCCCGCGACCCAGTAGGATAAGCGGTTAGGACAATGGATGGATGGATACACCTGGGTCTATTAAAAGAAGGTGATGCTGCCTGAACCACCAACCAAGGCTGGGAGGAAAGGGAGGAACACTAGTCAAATGAAGGAAGAAAAGGCCACCCTATCTCATGGTCACGAATACAAAAGTCAGGGAGTGTTATGAAGAAGACACCACACTTAAGACCATTGGTTTTATGCAGTGAATTACACCAGAGAGAGTTTTTGCATTTTAGCTGTGTTATGTAACATTCCTCAGACTTCATTTTAATGTTTTCTTCAACACAAAAAGTCCCATGGTAACAAAAGCGCTGAGGTCTGGATCGTTAATTGCAATGTGGGGAGTGCAGACCAGCTGGGGTGGGGGATCGTGCTCAGTCACGATAAAAGGCAAACGGGTAAATTGTGAATACGCTCTTAATCTAACTACAGCTTCTTGAATTGTGGGAGGCGTGTGTAACATAACGTTGTTCCACATACCAATATCACTACGTATCGGTATCGCAAAACAAAATTTAAAATGTTAAGATTCTGTAATTCTGAAAATCTGAGTATTTAAGACATTATGTTCCATAGCGATTTGTGGAGATAAATACCCTCGGACAGTAGTGTTCATTTCACAATTAAGTCTCTTTAAGTCATTGTTTTATGTTAAGCAGGATGAATGTGTGATTTTTAATTAATAAACGTTTAAGGAATATATGCTTATGCTGTCGCATACTGTTCTCGATATACAACTTAACTTATAAAAGTCTGTTAATCTTATTATAGAATAATATAGAGAATAATTATACAAGAACTATAATTATTATGATGTTATTATTTAATGTGTGTGGGCCGTGTTGCTTGATTACATTTGACTCCTCGGCACGTGGGACGCTGCCGGTTTGAAAGACGCGGCTTCACTTGTTTTCTGCACCAAGGTGGGTTGCCATTCTGCTCCCATTTTATCGGATAATTTATCTTATTATTTAGTATTTGTCAAATTTGCATGTATATTAAAATATGTTTGATGAGTAAAGTCAGTATATTGCTTTTAAATAAAGTGATTTTGTTCCGGGCTACTATGTTAATTATATTTAAATTTTATGCGCAAAGTGTAGTTGACATTTAACTTTTCCGCGTGCGCTTTCCTGCGTTTAAGTACATTATTGCGCTTGCTAGTGAGTAAATTAGTTCATTTCCTTTAAATAAAGTGAACATTGTTGTGGGGTGCTGTGTTGGTTAAATTTAAATTTCATGTGCAAGTCGGCTAGTTTCCTGTGCCGCAAAGTCTAGGTGATATTTCACTTTTCCGCGTGTGCTTTCATGTTGCATTCTACTGCGGATGCGGGTGGTTTCGCTCGGTGCTGCCTACAGCAATGATATTCCACCAGACCAGGAGAGGGCAGATGTATTGCAAGAAACACGAATAAAAGTAGTGAAGCAAGTCCTGTAAAGTTTGTTTGGTGACTAAAATCAGTATATTGCCATTTAGTAAAATTTAAAATTGTTCCAGGCTTCTGTTTTGATTATATCTAAATTTTATGTGAAAGTTAACTAGTTTCCTATGCTATAATGCAATTGTTCATTGCGGAGGTGTCAGTGCAGAACTGTATTCCATGTGCCAGGAGTGACTGACAGCTCCATTGTATTGCCTGTATGTTGTTTTTCCTCATTCAGATACAGATGAATTGCAAAAGCTGTCAGCTGGAGCAACGCTGAACAGGAGAAGCGGTTTCAGAAAATGGATGAATATCCCCAGAGGTGTGAGTTAAGTTTTAACCACTGCATCACTGTACCATGCCCATGTATAGGATATGTAGAAGAACCTGTTGCAGTTATCTGATGTGTGTGTTTTTGACTTTCCCTGCCGGCCCCTGGAGGTTTGGGCTTCCCCTTTGAGTCTGGTGCCTCCCAAGGTTTCTTCCTTCTAGGGAGTTTTTCCTTGCCACTGTCGCCTATGGCTTACTCACTGGGGGCTTTGGGTGGGGATGCTGTAAAGCGCTTTCACACAATGTAATGTTGTGATAACGTGCTATACTTTGTTGTGTAATTTTGTATTTACTCACGCAAATAAAAAATTGTTTGATAACAAAAAACACTTGTTTAATTCTTTTTCCCTGCGAACATATCAGTCACTTCCCTCCTGCTCCTGCATTCAAAAATGAAAGTTTGTCCTGCACTGCACTTTATTGCCGTGGGTTCCACAGGAATGCAGACCTCTACTTTGGTGTAATCCTGCTGCTGTTGTAGATGGTCTGCTCGCACGCTTTCACATTGTGCACAAGCAGATTTTTTGTATCTCTGCAGAGAAGCACTCTTTTCTTCTGCCTGGCAAATCCATCATTATAATAGCAATCCACCTAGCGCACCTAGCTCTTAAAGAAAATGTTTGAAAAAATTAGTTTATAGCATGTTTACACCATAAAAACAGCAGTGACTGAGTACACCCTTGTGGACCAGGCGCCTGGCTTTGACTATTTTTCTGCCATTAAACTAGCAAACGTGGGTTGGCCATGACGTAAAATAACTTGTGCCTTTAAATTGTTAAAAAAAAGTCCTGTGTGTTGTAAAGTGAGGTATGAAACAGATACCAGGCCGCTTCAGTGAGGGTCAGCGTAAGTTTTATTCATGTGATTTTGCGGTTTAAACTGTTTCATTGGAATCAATCCAACCAGCAGCATGAAGACTGCAAGCCAAAGAAGTGGGACGATGCCTGAGAAGAACAACTCAGTCAATCCTCACGTCTCCTCTCTCCTCAGGCGATTGATGGACTCTGAGCATGAGACATGTACAAAAGATGAGGACTCTTCTCCACTATTCAAATGGAAATTGTTCTTAATCTTTTATTTATACCTTTTGCTTATACCGTAAGATTTAGGAACACACTGAAAAAGATCAACTTTAATACATTTGAAGGTTGAAGTTATTGGAATTTGTTACGGCTGATTTGGTGGAATATGATTTTGGACAGAACTGTCAAAAAATGTGGAATGAAAATGCAGTTTAATGGTTGAATCCGTGGCTTGCCTAACTTGTTATAAATTGCACACACATCCAGCATTAAAGTGACAGGGAGGTATTAGACCAGAGTTGTTGCATTACATTAACACAGACCAGCAAAAAATATAACATTATTCTAACATTAATGTAATGTTGTTCTGAATAGATTTCTATGTCCAGTCCTGATTTCAAATTGGGCCTTTAAGCCTAGAATATGGTCAGTTTTAAAAATACTTGACTTTGTTGCAACTCTGACTAAGTTGAATTCCATCAAGTGGTTAACGGGTGTGAAGATAAATGTAAGGTACTCCATCTAGGGAGCAGAAATATAAAGTACAGGTATTTCATGGGTGTCACTGAAATAAAGGTAGCTGATCATGAGAAAGACCTTGGTGTGTATGTTGATGCTTCCATGTCCCATTCTCGCCAGTGTGAGGAAGCAATAAAAAAGGCCAATAGGATGTTGGGGTATATCTCCAGGTGTGTGGAGTTTAAGTCAAGGGAGGTAATGCTAAGATTATACAATTCCTTGGTGAGACCTCACCTAGAATATTGTGTGCAGGTTTGGTCACCATATCTTAAAAAGGACATTGTGGCCTTAGAAAAGGTGCAGCGTAGGGCCACAAAAATGATTCCTGGTCTTAGAGGAATGTCATACGAGGAACGGTTACTTGAGCTAAATCTGTTCAGTCTCAAGCAAAGGAGACTGAGGGGGGACATGATCCAGGTATATAAGATTCTAACAGGTTTGGATGCTGTTCAACCAAACAGTTACTTCAGCATTAGTTTAAATACACGAACTCGTGGCCATAGGTGGAAATTAGCGGGAGAACATTTCAAGCTGGATTTAAGGAAGCACTTCTTTACACAGCGTGTAGTCAGAGTATGGAATAGCCTTCCTGATAATGTAGTGCAAGCTGAATCCTTGGGTTCCTTTAAATCAGAGCTAGATAAGATTTTAACAACTCTGAGCTATTAGTTTAGTTCTCCCCAAGCGAGCTTGATGGGCCGAATGGCCTCCTCTCGTTTGTATAGTTCTTATGTTCTTATGTTCTTAAGATTATCCTGAAATTTTCAAGTTAATGTCATTCCAGTTAATGTGAGTTTGCTCTGTGTGGGTCTCTGTCTCAGGCTGTCATTTTCGTCTTAGTCTCATTTAAACCACTTAACAATATGCATAGATTGCATAGCTGCAAATGTAAAATACAAAAATTAACTTGGAAAGCATTCTACAACAACATTCAGTATTGTGGAGTATTAATAGCATTTATTGCCAATTCCAGTTGCTAGGTAACTTCTATATTTTGAATAGAATACAAGATAATATTTTAAACTAGATTACAGTTAATTGTTATTTTTCTGTTTAAAAAAGACAATTGCTGTAATTTACATAGGACAAAACCTGTAAAAGACATTTTGTAATTATTTTCTAAATGAAATGAAGATGCTTTGTTACTCCCCTTGGGGAAATTCTCTTTTCACCTACCCCATCTTGCTCTACTTGACACACGGGCACAGACAAAGGTAACAGCAAACCTGGCAGCAAAGGGCAGCCACCTGTAGGGACACCCATGGAGCTGGGGGTTTTACAGTGATTAACAGCAATTTTGCAATACTTTTCTGGCAGCTTTTTTTTTTGCTAGGAATTTACAGTAAATTCCACAGTCAGTTCTACACTAGAAGAGACATCATTCCTAAGCGCAGCATGGACTGCTTCCGGACACAGTATCTAATGCGACTTCCAGAGTCACTTGAGTAAGCTGGAGATGATTCATCCCCGGGAAAGAGAGCCTGCAGTAGGCAGTCTACCAAAAGAGGGCCTTTCCTGTTCCCTTGGTGAATTAGAACACCAGTGGAGAGAGCTCTCCTGTTGCAGTTTCACAGAGATGAACAACATGGAGAACTTTGGATTGAGGTTTTGCAGTAAGAGGGTGCTGAAGGAAAAAGGAGTTTCAAAGACATTGGACTGCCTGTACTGCCGATTTTGTCTCTGCCCATTTCAGATGTCCAGATGTTTACTAATGTGACATTCCTTAAATACAACCACCGAAACAGAACGGTTCTCAATTTGTTGCCAAGTTTGGTAGATGTACAATTTGGACTGCAAAGAGATGGACTGATGCAGAGGCGGAGCTGAGGATAGGCCTGGGTGGGATTGACAGCTGGACCTACCCAGTCAGATTAATGAAATGACATTTTTTATATATAAATTACCGGCTTCTAACTCTGTTCCTATACATCACTGTTGTTACTGTGGCAAGTACGACAGAATGTGTGAGCTCCCTCTAGTGGTGCTCTAGGTAGAACACCACAGTCGTGGGTGTATTATTGTTGCAGTCACCATGTTGTAAATATATAAGCCAATTTAAGAAAATTTGGGGTAATGAGCTTCATTCAGACCCTCCCAAATTTAATACAAGTCCATCCATCAGCCACTTTACCGTATTTCAATGTTGCAGGAGGATGCTCACATGAAAAAAATAAGACTAATTCATTTCTTTATCCAAAACTATTTCTTTCCTCATTCATTAAAACGAAAAGAGCTTTAACTTGTGCATGCATTGCTTCATTTTAAGCAGCATTATGGAGTGTCGTTGAACATAAATTTTTCTATGAAGGGTCTGATTTTCTGCATCTTTTACTCCTGGTTTGGGCTATAAAATTGGAAGGAGTTGCCAAACCTGACTGTGCAGGGTCTGCGCTGTTCTCATCTGTGGACAGTGTGTGGGTTTGTGGGTCAGGCATAAATTTGGGGGGGGGAGGGGGGCTCCCTCTAGCATTAAAATAGGGAGATATCCACTAAAATAATTCTTCATATTCAAAAAAGTACAGATAAAATGAATCAATCTCAACAGTTCATTTAAAGTGTTTTCACCCCAAGCACACCTATCCTTACTGAAAATGGTTTAGTCTAAAGTCCTGCTCTGGGGTACGTTTCCTATACCACAATGCACATTGGCAAAAGACAAATATATGTCAGGAAAATATATAGCAAGAGATCAAAGAAAATTGATACATTCTGTGGGCCATGTCTGCTGCCGCATGGCAGAGGGTGTGAGGGGGAAGTGCAGGGACGATGTCGGCATCACCAAAAGGAGGGCTATAGCTCTTTGGAGGGAGCCGGTGAGGAGGGCTGGGGGGAGCCAGTCTGCATCCTCTCACTCCTGGGGAGGACCGAGTATTGGCCATCCTAGATCTGAGAGGCACTTGAGGGAATCCCGGGGTGCATAAATCTCTGTAGTCTACCCACCTCCAAGACATCTATGCTTTCTACTCCCCAGCCACTTCCTCTTGGCCCACCAACATTTGGCCCCCTGTAGTGTGATCACCAGGGTTCCTCAATATGTGGCACCTCCACACCTGGCTCCTCTACATCAGCCATCCCTTGTCTGGGCCCCTCTACATCAGGCCCCCTCTGACGTGGCCCTCAGTCCCTCAGGGCAACACTGTCCCCCGAGTCCCCAGAATCCCTTTCAGTCTGGGAGATCACCTAACCCCACCCATCCTGCTGCCTAATGCCGGTGTCATGCTGTAAACTGTCCCCCTGCCACGGAATGTAATCTCTCATTTTAAAGGCAATGTCGCTTCGCTTCTCCTGCGCGGCAGCAGCGTCCGCTCGCTGTAACATCGGTAGTCTTGTTTAAGCAGACTAAAAACTCACATTTCTTGTTTATTATGATATTTTACAGTCAAAGTTAAGATTAACATCCTCCTGTAATACGTCGCAAATGTGACACTTACTACTATTTCATTTAAACGCGACAATAATGCATTTCTTTTCGACGCTCGTTCGTGCAAATACAGTCGCCTTCAGTCTCAAGAAGCGATTCATCTACTTGAGTAATATTTTTAATACTTTGTTGAATTAATTCTGCCTCAATTTCTTTGCTATTCTGTCTTCTTTTCATAACTATAATGCGGCGATTAGCTTCATACTGGGCACCGACACACCTGGAAATGACGTAACATCGAACCAAATGCCAAAAGTAATCAGAAGTCAGCAGCCTGTCCAGAACGCACAGATAACAAGCTACACTGCAAGTCATCCAGCCACGACGTCACCCAGCCACTCGTCTACCATCTAAAATACAGATAAATTACATGTGCTCCGTATTTCTGCAGTTGATATTATTTTGAACTGGACCATAAAGAAAATATTCTTGGCCTGGAGGGAGGAGTGCTGGGCTATTTTATAGGAGGCTACTCTTTCTTAATAACCCCATTTTTAATTCTGAACAATAAGCTTAATAGGATGGGGCGACATGCTGGTGCAGTGGTTAGCACTGTTGCCTCACACCTCTGCGACCCGGGTTCAAGTCTCCGCCGGGGTCAGATGTGTGTGGAGTTTGCATGTTCTCCCCATGTTATCGTGCGGTTTCCTCTGGGTTTTCCGGTTCTCCCCCACAGTCTAAAAACATGCTGAGACTAATTGGAGTTGCTAAATTGCCCGTAAGTGTGCATGTGTGAGTGAATGGTGTGTGAGTGTGCCCTGCAATGGGCTTGACCCCATTCAGGGTTGTTCCCTGCCTCGTGCCCATTGCTTCTGGGATGGGCTCCCGACCCCCGTGACCCAGAAGGATAAGAGGTTTGGAAAACGGATAAAACTGAAGAGCGATTTAAAATAGGTGATTGTCCAGTAAGAGGATTTAACTTTAGCTACAGTGTTTTTTGTTATACAGGTATATTTTGTTTTACAAAAACAACATTTACTTCTACACTATACGGTCAATTAAAGTACCTTCTGCATCCTGGAGATGGTCATTACCTTCTGGAGAGTCTATTTCCTCAGCAACTCTCTTGTTGCTACCTTCTGGAGACAGATGAATGCTGAAAAGATCTTCCATCTGGTCAGCAGTAATTGTGATTGGCTCAAAGCAGAACAGGTGGCGCAGAATGTAGACAGTGTTTATAACTCACTTATTAATTATCAATGTGTTACTGGTTACTTTATTAGTTTATATTCAAAGAAATAATAGCAACTTGATCCATGTTGGTCAAAGGATAAAATTCTGATCCTAACTAACGTACATGTAAACAGAACACAGAATACATCTGAAATGGACCCTGACCCCTGTGGATGACCTGAAACGTGACAATGTCATGTTCCAGCAGATTCCCATCTCTTATTGACCGGATAGGCCTCAGACAACCTGCATTGGCCATGAAGTCAAGCAGAGGTGTCTTTCACTTCTCAAGGTCCTCCAGAGTTGTACTTTCAGGTACCTGCCATCAAAATGTACTGTTATTGAGGCTACTTGAATTATAACTTTTTAGTAAGAACCCACACACCCATATCATGTTTGAAGCCTTTCAATTGCAGCATTAAAATTAGGCAGCATTCGGCAGGTAAAGGAGCAATATTTGCTGGCAGGCACATGGGACGATTAATCTGCGCAGTAGGGACAACATGAAGAGAGGAAAATTTGCTGTAAAAAAACTCAATTTGTTCGCCATAATATCTTGCTGACCTCCTTCCCAGGGCTTAACACTAGAACTGCCAAATCTACGCGAATTTGCGTAAATTCCCTGGGCCTAACACCTACTAGCATCCCTGCTGAGAGTTTCTTGGGCTATTGTCCTCCTGCTTTTGTTGTGCAAACACACCAATTACCTGTGAGGCCTGGCACATTTGCATTTTTTTTACTCAGAGCAGCTAAAATCCAAGGCAGGCTAAACCTCTGTGTGTGACATGGAAACCTTCACAAAAGTCTGCCATATCTATACCAAATATCCCACACGCTGACTGACCTGCAAATATGAAAGACACACATTCACAAAATATATGGAAGCACCAGTCTGTTTTATTTATAAAAAAAATTGAGTGTTTCAAACTTTGCAGTGTTTGCAGACCCAGTGACCATCATCCCTGCATTTGGCGCAAGTGAATTTGTAACACTTTGCACTGGTAAACCTGCTGCGGTTTCTGTTGCAGTTCTCCTGTACCTGACACTGAGTTGTCCATACAAGTCCTGGCACAGCAGCAGCCTTCCTCTGTCCCCATAGCCTTTTGTGGAATAAATTGGCAATGGAGTTCCTTGGCTAGATGACTCAAAAATAATCTTCTTTTGCCTTCCCACCCTGTACATGCCTTGTACAGAACGTAGGAATTTGCCACCACCAGGTCCAGCATGTTGTAAAATACAGCTACTGGCCACCTGCATGTTGCTGCTCTTACGGAATACATGCACGCCATTTGGTCCAACACATTTACACCACACTATAACAGCAGAGAGAGAGAGAGTCATGAGTGTATTTGCTTTTTTTCTACCTTCTTTCTATATAGGCCTGTATAGTACATATCAGAAAACATTGTAGCACTGATGTAAAATTATACACACATTCACATACCTTCATGTGGTTATAGTCTGTTATCGTGTTGGGTTTCCTCTTTCTGCCTTCACAGATCGCCACATTTTGGTCCAAGGAACTCAGAACACACACAATCTTGTTTTTTTAGGTGCATAAATTGTCAAGGAGACACTGCCACTTCTAAGCACTGACGCGGAGAATTCCTCTTGCTGTGCAGTGTCCTTTGAAATTGGAGGAAGTTCATACCAAACTTTATTCCCTGTGCTCAGTAGTGTTGTTTTGCGCTGAAGCAGTCTGTGTGACAGTGCCAGTGAGGTGAAGAAATTGTCCGTTGTGACATTTCTCCCGTCATCCAGAAATGGCTCCATCAGACTCATGACCATGTTCTCTGCCAGCCTCTCCCTTTTCTGGTGACTGGGGTCCTTTCCCAAGTTAGGGGACACGTTGCAGACGTATTTGGTCTCCAAATCCGTGGCCATCCAGAACTTGATCCCAAATTTGTCCGGCTTGGATGCGATATACCAAGTGACATGGAATGGATCCACATCTACTCCACGTTGTCTTTCCACCGGTGTCCCTCAGGGCTCGGTTCTTGGCCCTCTCCTATTCTCCCTCTACACTAAATCTCTTGGCGAAGTTATATCCTCACATGGCTTCTCCTACCACTGCTATGCCGATGACACTCAACTCATCCTCTCCTTCCCTCCCTCAGACACTCATGTCTCCACTAAGATCTCTACATGCTTGGCAGACATCTCATCTTGGATGACCACTCACCAGCTAAAACTCAACACTAGTAAAACTGAGTTGCTTTACATCCCGGCTGACTCATCCCCCCTCCAGGACCTTGCGATCTCCTTTGACAACTCCCTGATCCGTCCTTCGGTTTCTGCTAGAAACCTTGGAGTTACCATAGATGATCGGTTGTCATTTTCCTCACATATCGCCAGTCTTTCTCGCTCTTGTCAGTTTCTCCTCTTTAACATCAGGAGGATACGTCCATTTCTTTCCACCCAGGCTACCCAGATACTCGTCCAGTCCCTCGTCATCTCACGCCTTGACTACTGCAACTCGCTTCTAGCGGGTTTACCACTGAGCGCCATCCGTCCCCTCCAACTGATTCAGAATGCAGCTGCTCGTCTTGTTTTCAACCTTCCCAAGTTCTCCCACACCACTCCTTTGCTGCGCTCCCTCCACTGGCTTCCTGTAGCTGCACGCATCAGATTCAAAACACTGATGCTCGTATACAAAGCCAAAAATTCTCTGGCACCATCCTACCTAAAGGACCTCATCACACCCCGCTCTGCACCACGATCTCTCCGATCCTCCAGCACTGCTCGACTGGTCCCACCTCCCCTCAAGGCACAAGGAAGACACGCATCTCGGCTCTTCTCTGTCCTGGCACCTAATTGGTGGAATGAACTCCCCCTAGATGTCCGAACAGCTGAATCCTTGAATGTCTTCAAGCGACGACTCAAAACTTTTCTTTTTCAGAAATACCTGACGTAGAACTTCTATATTCTTACTCGACTCTTTTTCTGGTGTGTGTTTTAAAAAAATAAAATAAAATAAAAATTCTGCACTACTCAATGGCGTTCTCAGAGATAGTATTCGTAGCTGGGGTCCTTATTGAGCTAGCATCGGAAATTCATTGCAGAGTCTCAAAGCACTTATGTAAGTCGCTCTGGCTAAGGGCGTCTGCCAAATCCTGTAAATGTAAATATACTGCATGGACAATGAACCTTGGTCGAGAACAGCTGTACATCTATGTTCATGTGTTCTCCTGGAGTGAAACTTTCAGCACAGTTCTTGGTGAAGGCTGGCAGAGAACGTGGTCATGAGTCTGATGGAGTCATTTCTGGATGACGGGAGAAATGTCACAATGGACAATTTCTTCACCTCACTGTCACTGTCACACAGACTGCTTCACTTTACTGGGCATGGTGAATAACGTTTGCCGTGAACTTCCTCCATTGGCAAAGGACACTGCACAGGGAGAGGAATTCTCCACGTCAGTGTTTAGAATGGCGCGCATGTATTCAGTACGAGCAGCAACAAGCAAGTGGTCAGTAGCTGTGTTTTACAACATGCTGGACTTGGTGGCCGTGAATGCCTACGTTCTGTACAAAGCATCTACAGGGTGGAAAGGAAAAAGAATATTGTTTCCGATTCTTCTAGCCAAGGAACTCCATTGCCAAATACAGGGATGATGGTCACTGGGTTTTCAAACGCTGCAAACACAGACTTTGAAAGATAGACAGACTGTGTGGGACAGTAACCACTGAGACAAAAGGCAGAAAGATGACGAAGAGATGAACCTGGAACTGAGGCACGGATACATCAATTTTTACATGAACAGCCAAACATGCAAAGCTGGAGAGATCACACAAAAACAAAATTCACTTTTGGTGTTATAATTCAGTGATGGCCAATGAAAATGAAATGACATTTTATTCTGTATGTGTATGAGCATGTCAAAAACCATGGACCATGACTTCACTCAGCTTATGACATTTATATACAAACATGCATTGGAGACTGAAGTGTTAGCATGTTTTCATTTTATTCATTTCATTCTATTAGCAACTTTTCATTCTATTTTCACTCAATTTGTTTTATAAATAACACAGACTTGTGTTTCCATATATTTTGTGAATGTGCGTCTTTCATATTTGCAGGTCAGTCAGCGTGTGGGATATTTGGTATAGATATGGCAGACTTTTGTGAAGGTTTCCATGTCACACACAGAGGTTTAGCCTGCCTTGGATTTGAGCTACTCTGAGTAAAAAATGCAAATGCGCCAGGCCTCACAGGTAATGGGTGTGTTTGCACAACAAAAGCAGGAGGAGGATGGGGCTGAAGACCTGCGAAAATCACAGCAGGGGTGACAAACACCTTGGGACTCTCAGCAGAGAATAAAAACTCGGTAAATCTAGTGTTAAACTGCCCACAATGCTTTTCCACCCTCTATGCATATTTAGTATTTCCCTGATATATCAGACGCTGATATGGGCAGTACGGTATGCGCTCCGTCTGGTTAGATGTGGGCCTGCACTTTCTTAGGGGCCTGCCCCTCCTGACACAGACTCTTCCAGAATCTCATACTCCTCTCCATTTCCCATTCTTCACACTGTTTATTAGTGTATGGGAACGGGACAACCCTAACTGAAGGGTCAGGACTTGCACACAACACACACCCCTCCTGCCCTAATGAAGTGGCGGTATACTTAGCCCATTTATACCACCAATTTCCAAGTGTACGTTTTGCTAACCCATCCAGGTCTACTTCATCCTGGGCATCCTTCTAAAATTTGCTCACTCTCCTCACTCCCATATCTCCCCCCATTTCTCTCCGCTTTCGCTCACTGTAATCTGAGAGGTTATTCAGCATCAAAGGACCAGGCTGAGTCAGTGAAGTCAGTTGTCCTGTGCTCACCTGACCTGTGGTCCTGCTGTGCACCCAGACCTGAAGGGCCTGATAAATCATTAGCATCACTAACATCGTTGCTGTCAGCCGTACCAGAACCCACAGCTTCGTGTCCTGTCTGGAGTGGCTGGTCTGCTTGCGATGCTCCCTCTTGGCCCTCACTCTGCTCTGATCCTGAAACTGACTCCACCCCAAGCTGTGGAGCTCCTCTGGGAGCTCCATCAGGGCCATCTGAGTCAAGGGCAGCTGCATCCTCTGTGTAGTTTTCAGTGACTCTGTCTTTCGTGCGGTACTCTAGTGCAGTGGTTCAAATGGTACCACGTATTACTCCCTTCTACCTGCACCGCTGTTGCTGTGGCTCGTGTCACCTTGAAGGGTCCCTTTCGTCGGGGCTCGTGCCACTTTCACCGGAACACTCGCAGGTAGACTTTATCTCCGGGAAAGATGACTGGCTCCTCCTGGTCTGTGTCTTCTTTCTGTGCTTTCTCCTTTTCCTGTTTGGAAATAGTTTTGTGTATTTTGGTTAAAGTCCTCATGTACAACTTTAATTCATCCCCCAGCTGATCTAGGCTGGGTCCCTTATACGCCCCCTCAAGTCGATCCAGGCATAGGTCTCCCAGTCAGCATTTCATGCGGAGACAAATGCATCACCTGTGCGTTTCCATCCGATATGCCATCAAGGCTGTTGACAGGGCATCCACCCAGTTCATTTTCATGGTGGTGCAAATCTTATTCAGCTTCTGCTTAAGTGTGCCATTCACTCTCTCCACCATACCCTGCAACTGAGGGTGATACACACATGCCAACTTTTGTTTTATTCTCAGCTGTTAAACCACTAACTTTTAACTTTCCCCACAAAGGCAGCTCCATTATCAGAGCTTATTTCAGTTGGGATCCCAAACCTCGGACTCTCTGATCAGGAATTTCACCACTGTCATCGCCCCCATGTCCTTGGACGGTATTGTCTCCACCCATCTGCTGAACCTGTCCACAATCACAAGCATATATCGCTTTCCATATGCTGTTTTTCCCATGTCCACATAGTCCACCACAAGTGTCTGAACGGTCCCTCAGGCACTGGAATGTGCCCTACTGGGGCCGTGATTGCTTTGCGTACATTGTTCTTAATGCACACCTCATATTCACATTCTGACAACCTTGCATCCATCATTGCTTGCAGCTTGTTGTGTAATTTTCCTTAACTCCTCCCCCCGTGCGCAATGGTCAAGACCATGCGCATCCGTTATCAAAATATTCACCAGAGACAGAGGTGCAGCCAAAAGTCCCTCATGGTTGCGATACAGACCATTAGCATCCTTAGAGGCCCCCCTTTTTAGCCACACTGAGGCCTCATAGGGGCCCGCCCGCTCCTGCAGGGCCACCAGATCAGAAACCTGCTCTGTAGTCACCATAGGTAAAAGATCAGCAGTACTCACCTGCGCAGCCGCCCTGGCTGCCGCATCAGAGGCTGCATTTCCTTGAATAACAAAATCACGACCTTTGCGGTGGGCCTGACACTTAACAATAGCCAAACGCTTGGGACGCATCATTGTGTGTAGCAACTCCAAAATCTGATTATAATGCTGAATGGGGGAGCCGTCACTTTTGCGAAAGCCCCTTTGCTTCCAGACTGCTCCAAAGAGATGGCATACACCGTGTGCGTATGCAGAGTCTGTGTAGATAGTAACTGTCTTATGTTGTCCTCGCCGGCACGCTGTAGTCAAAGCCTTTATCTCCACTAATTGAGCGGAACAGGGTTGTGCCACTGGCTCTGAAACGAGAGTGTGAAAATCATCACCCTGTGCCTGGACTACAGCAAACCCAGCCTTCAAGGCATCCCCATCTCTCCAACATGAGCCATCCACAAACAAAACCATCTCGCTATTTTCAGTGGGAGAGCTCTCCAAGTCTGCTCTCAGTTTAGTGTAAACCAAAGACTCTGCCACACACTCATGTGGCTGCCCCTCATCCTCCAGGGGAATGCTGTCTGCAGGGTTTACTGTAGTGGAGCGCTTTATTGTCACATCCGGGTAAGTGAGAAATGCAAAGTACGCTAGCTGCCTTGCTGGGGTCAACACAAATTTGCCTTTGTCAATAAGGTCCACCATCTTATGTGAAGTATAAAGTGTTTTTGCATTCTAGCTGTGTTACAGTATGTAACACAGCCTTCAACTTTTTTCCCCACACAATGCAGGACATGCAGGGGTGCCAAACAAAACAGTGGAGCTGCAGTGTAGCCAATTATTTCTTTCAGTAGTTTTAAAATCATTTCTGAGGCTGTGTGTTAGAGATGGAGGTGAGCAACACTGAGGCATCTCAGGGAACCATGTTGCCCATATTAAAAAACACACACGCATGCAACTCAGGCAATCCAGCATTTCTTATTTCAGTTATATATGACACTGCATGGGGGTGGCATGGTGGTGTAGTGGTTAGCACTGTTGCCTCACACCTCTGGGACCCGGGTTCGTGTCTCCGCCTGGATCACATGTGTGCGGAGTTTGCATGTTCTCCCCATGTCGTCGTGGGGTTTCCTCCAGGTACTCCGGTTTCCCCCCACAGTCCAAAAACATGCTGAGACTAATTGGAGTCGCTAAATTAACCATAGGTGTGCATGTGTGAGTGAGCCCTGTGATGGGCTGGCCCCCCATCCTGGGTTGTTCCCTGCCTCCGGACCCCCCGTGACCCAATAGGATAAGCGGTTTGAAAAATGGATAGATGACACTGCATGTTGTTGTTTTACATGTTCACTACAAGTCAGTGTTTTTTTCATTGTATGATTAATGCCACATTCATACCAAAAAACACACTAGACATACTGTACAAGGCAATCAAGGGAAAAACCTTCTCAGAATACAAAGTGAATGTATCAACCGAAGAAGGATGTTTCCTTTTCAGAATATTCATTTTTTTACCATGTGGAACCACTGTCCATGATTCAATTGAGTGCATTCAAAGAATGATACATCAAGACTAATAGTGACAAAATATTCATTTAATATGCATTGTACATGAATGTAGGACTTAGATGTTGATGAATTTCTCATCAGTGAAGGGCATATACACTCAGGGAAAAAAAAGTTGAAAACCCAGAACTATCCAATTTAGATGTAATTTGGTACACGTGCAGACCAGTGATGGATATGTAAATGATTAGAATTGCAAGGAGTTGGCATGTTTAATTACCAGACACAGGATGCCTCGTAGTCACATTAGACAGTGTTAACAGCACTTGACGGAGTTTGATAGGGTTGCATTGCGGGTTTGCATGAAGCCAGGTGGTCATATGGTGCAACTGCATGTGGGCCATGCGGATATCAGTCGCCTGATATTGAAACCAATGGGCACGTGAGGCATCCACACACGTCGTGAAGTTTCTGGTCATCCAAGACAGACCACGCCAAGGAAGGATCGTTGGATTGTGCTCCAAGCATCACAGATCCCCATGACACCTGCGCCTGATATATGGACACAGCTACTGGACTCTCTACAACACCCTATATCATCGTGTCGCGATGACTGGCATCAGCTGGACTACGGGTTCACCGTCCCATGCATAGGCTGCCGTTCACAATAGCACAGAAACGGTTGCGTTTGGAGTGGTGTAGTCACTGGGAGGCATGGACTGATGACGACTGGCGTCCTACCATGTTCAGCGATACATCTCAGTTCTGCAGTACCACAGATGACCGTCGTGTGCGTATGGTGGCGCCGCAGGGAGAAGAGCAATCCTGCCAACACTGTGGAGTGACACACCACACTCTGACGGCACAGTGGTACACCAGTGACATCCTAGTGGTATCCGGGCCCAGGGGTGTGCTATACCCTACTGACATGGGACCAGCAGTGTGGCCATACCGCCAACTCCGTTTGATCTGATATTATAGTCATCGAGATACTGTCACATGCCCTTTCATCACATGCAGATTTCATTTTCACAACTTAGTCTGTTGTGCTTCACTTTTTTGCCACCGAGTTTGTGTTCTGACACCAAGTTGATGGGAATTGATTATTTGAGCGTCATCTAAAGAGCTTATATTACTTTAGATGGTATTTAGACTCACATGGTATTTTGAAAAGATTCCCATATGCGCTGATTAGCTGGGGTTGATCCGAGCAGCTGTGCACTTTTCTCCTGTAACACAAAAGTTTGCTTTTAGGACAGAAAACAAGGTTAAGACCATATTATGTGGTTTACATCTATCAAAATAAAACCAAAGTCACTATTACCAAAAGAGTAACCATGTGTTGTCAAATTCCCTAACATTTTGCTTCATCTTACTTTGGATGTCCATGGTTAGGAGAGAAGCAGAAATCTGCTCAACCATTAGAAAGACTTTACTCGATACAGGGAGTGAGATCTTGTTGCAGGTGACAAGGCAGGATAGAGTGTATTTAGAAAAATAATGAAGAGGGAATGTGAGTGTGAGCTATTGTGGCATCTGTGTATAACCCAATATGGCGGCATCCTTCTGAATGTAAACAACATAGCCAGCTTAATTAGCTTAGTCAAGTGTAATTGAACTAAGAAAAACTTAGCAATATACGTTCCCTGCTTGGTGTGATAAATACAGCAGCAGCTGCTGGTGGACGGGCTACAAACAGACATCAAGAAGAAATCCCACCTCACAACCATTTACTGTACCAAACCCCTTAATGTAACTTGTAAAGATGTAGGTATTGGAGTATTCACATATTCATTTGCAGTGTCCACTTCCTGTCCAGTAAATTTGGCAGGACGAAATTTGAATAACCTAGGCCTGACTCGTGTATGCGGCTGAAGGAGTAAAGGTAGAATGGGTGGAGAATCCTGGGCTGAGCTGCATGGTGGCCTGGGGGACAATCATGAAAACACAGACCCTGTGATATCCTCAAAACCCACAACTAAAAGGGGAGTCAGGAACCACTTGACCCGTTAAGCCACATGGTGGCCCTATGAGCAGGCAAACACACTATGGGCTAAGGGGTACAAGACAGAGGAGAGAATAGGATGGCCAGTGACATGTGAACAGGACAAGGCAGGGATGGATTCTGACACAGGTGCCATACTACTTTGTTTAAATATGCCCAAGTGCTCAGAATGTTTTAGTGCAAGTCTTAGACAATGGTATCTCTGAATGAGGCAGCAGTTTGGTTCCTCCTGAAGGCCCTATAACTGTCCTGAGAAGTTGTTTGTATGCACTTACTGCCTTGACACTTGTTGATGTACATGTGCTCTGCTCAAGCAGTAAAGGGGAGATCACATGCAGAGATGATTTTCTGTAGCCTCTCAGTCCGAGTAAAAATAAAATATCCTTGTCATATAGGAACCAAGTCTCTGGCTGGAAATTTCTACAACAGAACCAATTAGTCATCTCTATAAATATATACAGATGTAGCCGCTTGAATTTTCCCCAGTTTCCATGATGGGACCTTGGCTGGTCCTTGGCTGATCCTTGGCTGGCCCCTGCTGGGTTCTGGGTGGGACCTTGACTGTAATGAGATCCCCCACTATGATGTAATGAATAAGTGGGCCGGCTCTTGCTGACACCCACTGTTCGAGAAATATGTACTTTTACTATTGTCATTTTGCTAGATGCCATTTCTTAGACATAACACCCTGCAGCAGCTTGATCTTAATTTAGCAATCACCCTTCTTAAGAACTGTCGCTTGAATATTTCCACCCCATACATGGTGATAAACAATGTTAAATGTTATTCGCATATCCTGTTTGTGTACCTCAGTAAAAGATACTGCGAGGGGAGTTACTCTTTCGAAGTTGGCTGAGTTCGACTGAGAGGCTGGCACCTCGAAGTCAGGACCGGACTTCCCTTGCAGCAAGTAAAAAGTCATCACAGCTGTCTGTGTTGTTCTGTGTTCAGAGATTGGTTGGTTTTCAGCGTATATTTAGGGGAAAAAACCCAACACCCAACAGAACAAAAACAACACAGTAACACAGAGGTGTAGCTAAAAATTCTGGGCCCCTGACAGAAGGTCACCTTGCGCCCCTCTGTCGAATTTTACATACTGTGAAAGAGATTTGTTGAGCCATCTTCTAATCCAGTGCAATCCAGCTTTATTTGAAAAGCACTTTAAACAATCATATGGACCAAAGTGCTGCACAGAGGAATAAATAAAAACATTCACATACTTAAAAACGAAGTAAAATAAATTTAATAAAAACCAGAACACAAATTAAATGAGAGTAAAAGGCCATTAATAAAATAAAAACAAAAAATTACATTAATTAATAAAGAAAAGGCTAAGATTAAAATAAAATTTACTATTAAAGTCAACATCTCACAACATGCCAAAGGCCAAAGAGAAAGGATGAGTTTTAAGAAGAGATTTAAAAACGGACAGAGAAGAGGCCTCCCAAATGTGAAAAGGCAAGTCATTCCACATTTTAGGAGCTGCGACTGCAAAAGCTCGATCCCCTCTAAGCTCACGCTGAGTCTTAGGAACTGTCAGGAACAGCTGATCAGCTGACCTGAGAGAGCGGGTGGGGGTGTAAGGGTGAAGCAGCTCACAGAGGTCAGGTGGAGCAAGACCCTTGAGGGCTTTAAAAGCAAATAACAGAATTTTAAAATGAATCCTAAAATGTACGGGCAGCCAGTGGAGTGAGGCTAAAATGGGGGAGACATGCTCATATTTCCATGTGCGGCAGCATTTTGAACCTTCTGGAGGTGAACAATAGTGGAGCCTCTAACCCCAACATAGAGGGCGTTACAGTGGTCCAGACTAGTAGTGACAAAAGAGTGGATTACTGTCTCAAAGTGCTGCCTAGAAAGAATTGGCTTTATTTTGGCCAACTGCTTCAATTGTAAAAAGCTTGACTTGACAACTGACCTTATCTGAGTGTAAGAGCAAAGGAAACTGAATCCACTACTGTATGTTCTGTCCTGTACATTTTTATTACAGTTTTTCTCAATTGCTTTGGCTCAGTTCTCAAATGATTTTTTTATTTCCCAAAACATTAAGTTCAGATCTCTGAACAATTCGCATCTTTTTCACATCAGATTGGAATTTCTTATTGATTTGAGCAAATTGCAAATGTTTTGGCACATGTGTGCAAAGAGTACATACAACTGTCTGCAGTTTGGACAACAAATAATTGCAAATGGCTTGTTGATCAAAACTGATGACTCGATTCTCACTTACACTGTCAAACACTTCAGAACTTCTCAGACATTTTTTATTGTGTAAGCCATCACATTCAAAACGATCTATTCAATTATCATAATTAGTATTCATGAATGTATATTCTAAAATATATCTAACATTGACATTGTTTGTAATGTCTGCTACATTGGCACATGCCCTGTAATTGCAATCGCAATCTAATTGCAAAGTACCTCTAATATGACTCAACCATTTAACCATTTAACCAATCACTTTGGGAGTATATATATGTAGATTGCCCACAGCACAATCACTGCTGTAGAATGTTTTGAGAATGGAGGACGTTCACAACGCTGAACTGCAGCAACATGCTCGTGGAAGAGCAATTGGAAGGCGTGTAAGAATACGTGGTGGTGGTAGAGGAAGAAATAATCGAGGAAGAGGTGGAAATAGAAGAGTCAGAGTCTCTGATGAAATCAGAGCCACACTTGTGGATCATGTCATAAATCATGGTTTTACAATGGAAGAGGCTGGTCGAAGAGTACAGCCTAATGTAAACAGGTCCACAGTGTCATCAATTGTGCAAACCTTTCATAGGGAAAACAGGTACATATGTATTTTTTTGTTTTACAGTATGTAAAGTATTTTTACAGTATAAACAACAATATTGTAAAGGTAAATGCAAGTCTATTTGTTCATTCTATAGAACTGCACGACAACCTCGCGCTGGTGGCAGAGCAGCAGTATTTAACCAACTGCAAGAACAAGAAATTTGCAACATGGTCATAGCCAACAATTCCATCAGGCTAAGAGAGATCCAAAGTGCAATCATAAATGACAATGAGGTCTTTGCAAATATTAATTCTGTCAGCATTTCCACCATAGTAGTTTTAGAAAGACATCAGATGACTATGAAACAGCTCTATAAGGTGCCATTTGAGAGGAACAGTGAAAGAGTCAAGGCATCGCGCTACCAGTATGTCCAGGTAAACCACTGGTGTGCACTTAGTGAGTTTTCCTGTATTTCTAAGATGCCTGTATTACTTTACTGTAAGTTTCAGAAACCCATAAGAAAATACGTTTACTGTTACATTTTTTCCTGTGTTCCTTCATAGAGAATCATGGAGTTAGAACTACATGAAACGACCCACATTCTTGTTTTTGTGGACGAGGCTGGGTTTAATCTGTCCAAAGGCCGGAGACGTGGTCGCAATCTCATTGGACAGCGAGCCACAATTGACACACCAGGCCAACGTGGGGCCAATATTACAATGTGTGCTGCCATTTCAGAGAACGGTGTGAGCACACATATTCCACACATTGGGCCCTATAATACCAAACTTCTCCTGGCCTTCCTAAATGCACTTTACAGAGACCTGATTCCAGAACAAGAAAGAGGTTTGGTTAGACCACATTTGCCTAATTATGTTGTTGTCTGGGATAATGTCAGCTTCCACCGAACCAACAGTGTTAGTGACTGGTTTGCTGCACATGAAAGGATAACAGTGGAATTCCTTCCACCATACTCTCCGTTCCTAAATCCAATAGAAGAGTTTTTTTCAGCATGGAGGTGGAAAGTGTATGATCATAGACCACAATATCTCAAAAATTTGACCGTATTTCTCTCTGACCATTTAAAACATTTAAATTATTTTTGTGATGCATCAGTATCAATAGCTACAACGTCATAACAGATATAGATATAATGCGGTTCATACTTTTGAAGTTGATGCGTATCTCCCGAAAAAAATCAACTCCAGAAGAGTCCGCGTCTGTAAATGCCTGAACTTCGGAATCGATCCTACCTTTGTTAGGCGCGGCATCTGTGTCTTGCAGCTGTTCCCTTGGATAAAGATGTTAATTGTCATGCTTACAGCATCTCGATCTCCGGCGTTTGTGAAGTTGGGATTGATGCTGTCCTGTGTTTTTTTTTTTCCTTCCACACTTAAGCTCTGCTTGTTACTGCCCCATAGCGGAGCGCAAGTGAAACGGACTACCGGAGATTTGCACTGTTTTTCTGTTAGTGTGTATAATCAAAATATGACTCAGTTTGGCCAGTTAGAAAAATATGATAATAGAAAAGTATTCTTTTCCTCTCACTTTTTTTTCTTGATTTAATTACCGACTTCACGTACTTACACTGTGTCCCGTTGCACGATGTAATATTGCGAAACTATGATTTTGTGGCAGTGTTTTGTAAAGGAATTTTCCGTTTAATCATCGTCTTAGTATAAAGCTATATGGTTGTTCTGGTATCAGTGGACGTACATTATGTATTTTTTCTTCTCTTGAGCACCATGGTCATGACATGAAGCTCAGTCATTGATTACTCGCAAATGTTAGTAGTCATCCGCTGTTTATCTTGAAGATGTAAAAGTAGTGCGCGTACATCTCCTCGTTAGTATAGTGGTGAGTATCCCCGCCTGTCACGCGGGAGACCGGGGTTCGATTCCCCGACGGGGAGAGTCTGCATCTTTTTGCCTCGGTCTCAAAAGGCACCAAGCTAGAACCGGCCCCGTGTTAGTGGAAACGGGGCTTGTGACTTGTACTCATGCATAATATTCTGCGGGTCGCTCAGCAGCGCAGCATATGAAACTAGACTCGGATTGTAAGTGTGTGGTTTTGATAATTGATGTATGGATGGATGGATCCTTAATAAGAGATATAAACAATAAGGTCCAGTCGCCAACTAATCATGTAAAATACGTCATAAACTCATGGTTGTTAAACCCAGAATAAAAATGAAGACGTATAACTAGGAAAGTCAACTTGCACATTTCAATTTTGGTTCGATATAATCACGTTGTCCTTAACCCTCCAGTGCAGGAGGGGACGGTAATGCGCATCGAATGTTTCCGAACCTGTGTGTGATACAACCGAGGAAGAGCCGATGACTTCGGGGGAGGAGGGGCAGGCGACTCGGAAGAAAAAGCAGCAGAACCCAATGCAGCCTGTAGCCCATTCAAAGGCCTACTGTTGGACCTCTGCTTATTTTGCAATACGTCTTTAGTACGGACTGAAAAATGTCCGATTTCGATGAGTTTGAGAAGCAGTTAAGCGAAAATCGGCAAGGTAAGTTTGGCTTTGAAGATCGGTGTATGCTCCCTGTTTTAGGGTAATAAAGTGGCCGGCGTGTCCTAGCGCCGAGGATGGTGCGGAGGGCACTTCTGCTGGTTCCGAAAAGAAAAGCGCGGCTGGGAAATCGGTGCCTTTTATCCGAGCGCTCGCCGATTCTGAAACCTGCCCGATTCTTCTTCTCCCAGCTGCCGCAGGATCCCCGAAAACTGACCGCTTTGGTAAATCAGTGACATTCTTTGCTTGGCATTGTTATAGAGATCGCTAGGCCTGCATCCATCAGTGCCCGGCGTACATAACATGGACATTTCAATGAAACGTTATTGGGGTGCACTCGATGTGAAAGCCTGCGGTTTTATTTATTTAATTATTTACCATTATACACTTGGATCATAAATTGCGACCCGCGTATTTTCATTCGCAGTAACACACTATGCATGGATGTTTGTTGCAAGCGTTATATTTTCAAGATCACGTTTAAAGTTTTATGCAAATAAAAACGACCGCGACCACTTGATTTAAAGTCCGCACTTAATAACAGTGTTAGTTACTTGGTTTTTAAATACTACGACGAGTTTTCTATATAATGATATGATTTTGTCTCTTTCCGATGCACAATAGCCTTTCCCTTGGGTCCGAAATGCTGGCCCTGTCATCCGTACAGAATAAGTCTTTCTCACACGATCGCCGTTTCTTCATGATGTATAGACTCTAAAAATCAGCCGCGTTCCCTGGAATCATAACAACTGCTTTTAGGTCGTTATTGCAAAGTCTTGCACCTGTATCTACCTTTACAGCGGATAGCAGTAACTAACAATGATGTACAGTTATATAACAATACACATATAACTTCATTAAAGTGCAGAGAATCCAGTAAACTGAATAAACTTAAGCCATACTAACGCAACTGAAATATACAACATGCGTTACAACGGAGTCGAAAGTAGGATTGATTTATGTACCTATCAAATGGCAATCTTGTCATATCAGCTCCTTATCACTAAATCACTAAAATGTCATTCGAAACGACCTGATTCGGCTAGACGAGCACTAAGTGCCGCCGTGTTTGATAAACTAGCAGTTCCAGTCATTCATATCTGCGCTCTGACTATGCCTGCGATTGCGGTAATTGGTTATTACCGATTTACGTAAGATGCATTGGCCGCTCCGTGTCTGTACTTTTGCAGCGGTGCATTACCGTAACGCTGTTATAACTGATGCATGAAGCTGATTCCTCGAGCAGCACCTGCGTTTAAATGCTTCACTGAAAACTGCACCTTCAGGGATTTATTTAAGCTTCTATATGAAGGACCTGCTGGGATAGAAAGGTGATATTTTATTGCTAGTTTAATAAAGTGCTGTCTGTCAGATTGAAACTATATTAATTACCCATCCATCGTCCAACCAGTTATCTTAGTCAGGCTCCCCTGGAGCCTATTCCAGGCAAATTCCCCATACAGAGAGCAGAGGCAAAATTCAGGCCTCCAGACTCGGAGGCGTGAGACAACTGTACTCACCACTGTGCTCCTATATCATTAATTAGTCTGGTTATGTTTTTATTGTTTCACAACAGACTGACATTCAAGGGGATGTCCTTGTGCCCTTGAAATTATTAGCCATTGAGAGATGGGTGTGTTTGTTTCAGGAGGGTGTGATTGAATATGTGAATTGAATGGAGGTGCTTCATTCTGGTGAGGAAACTGGGGAGTTAGACCCCGTACCACATCTTGGTCTCCGTAAGTGACTTTTAAGGCATAGCGCTGGGTCAGTCAGCATCCAGCACCCCAGGGAAGTTGGTAATATGATTACTCTGTGACTCATGGGCTTCAAACCCACAACCATCCGGACACACATTCATAATCCCTCTGAGTTACACATCTTGGATTTATCGAAATGGATGGTAGGGGGGCAGTCATGTCGCTCCGCCCACCGTCTCACTGGTACCACGGTGTCGTCCCCCAGAGCGGGAGAAGGAGCGACACAAGAAGCGTAGCCGCAGCCGGTCTCTGAGCCGTGGCGAGAAGCACCGCCGCTGGAGCAAGGACTCCAGGGGGCGGAGTCACGAGAAGCGCAGCAGCAGCCGCGACCGCAAGGGTCGTGACCGACGGAGCAGCTCACGCGAGCACAAGAAGCACAGGTACCCCCCCTCACGGTCCCGGTTACAGGCACTGAAGCTGATATCTAGCATGGTTTGAGGCCTCTTAACAAGTTTCTTTCACAATCAACCAATTGGTTTCTTCGTGGTGGGAAGGGGGACTGTACCCATATTAAATTTTAACTGGCGTTTATAAGTAGCCCCCGCCATAGCGATGGGACCTCAAAGCCAGCCTAAAAAGTGGCGCATGGTCACACCCTCATGACCTTAAACTGCCTGCGATCCAAAGTTAAATGTAAACATTCTGCCATCTGTTTGTTTTTGCCAGATTCTGAGTGTTTACACTGTATTGTTTGGGGAAAACAACCTTCTGTTTTGTGTTTGGGCAGCTACTCTCCTCGGAGAAGCCGTAAGAAAAGGACATACAAGTACTGGGATGTTCCCCCTCCGGGATTCGAGCACATCACCCCCATGCAGTACAAGGCAATGCAAGGTTTGGATGCGACGCTTCCATGTGTGCTAGTTCAGTATTGCAAGGTTATGGTATATTGGTTGCAATGAAAGCATTTATTCTGGAGTGCCCTCCTCCCCCCTGCTGGTCAAAGAGGGAATAACACTTGGGATGATTTCAGACAGTGTGAAGAGAGCTTAAACCTAGGGGTTAGAAGCAAATGAAGGCGACGATCCGGATGTTCTGGCCGTCCCTGGTTGGGGTCTTGAAGCCCTTTCTCCTCCCCACAGCTGCAGGGCAGATCCCCACGATAGCTTTACTGGCAACATCCACCACCAGCGGCGTGGCAGTGACGCCCACCCAGGTGCCGATGGTCGGCAGCCAGATGACCCGGCAGGCCAGGCGGCTTTATGTCGGCAACATCCCCTTCGGCCTGACGGAGGTGAGTCCAGGCAAAGTCCCGCGTTGCCTTCTGTCATGCATACTGGTGTCATGTGTAGCTCAGTGAGTTAGGACACTGAGCCGGTCACAAGAAGGTTGTTGGTTCAAATCCCTTGGGCAGCAGAGTGATTTCACCATTGGGCCCCCGAGCGCAGCCCTTAAGCACTATTTGCTCTAGGAACTGTCTGGTCCTGCTTCTTCAATGAAATGTATGTTGCTTTGGATGAAAGTGTCCGCAAAATAAATAGATAAATGTACTAGACTTGTCAGTCATTTTTTTTCTCGTTTGCCTGTTTTGATGTCTTCAGACGTCTGCCTGTCTTCATTCAGTGTGTCTGCCTGTCTTTTTAGGAGGCCATGGCGGATTTCTTCAATACCCAGATGCGATTGGCTGGCTTATGTCAAGGTCCCACCAATCCCGTCCTCGCTGTTCAGATAAACCAGGACAAGAACTTTGCCTTCCTTGAAGTAAGAGTCTTTCCTGCCTAATGGCTGCTGTGTCCAGGCGGAGACCGCAGCCTTCCCTGATTAACGACGTTCTTCGTTCTGCCCTAGTTTCGGTCCGTGGATGAGACCACGCAGGCAATGGCCTTCGACGGCATCATTTTCCAGGGTCAGTCGTTAAAAATCAGGCGGCCCCACGACTATCGCCCCCTGCCTGGCATCTCAGAGCAGCCCGCCTTCCACGTACCAGGTCCGTTTTGCTTGTCGCCGTCATAACCTTAATCTTTATTTACCTTTGAAGAGCCGATCGGCAAGGCCAGTTTTTTGTACTCGTTACGGACTGACTGTCCTTCGCAAGCTGCGGATGTCTTGTCATATAAAGAGGGAGACTTTCACTTTTATTTACTTAATGTTGTAAATATTTAGCAGACAGTTTTATCCAAAGTGAAGAATGTTTTTTTTTTTTTTTTTTTTTGAGAAATCAGGGTCAGCCTGTCCCTAGAGCAAACTCGCCGGCCCAGTGGTGTGATCACCAGTGATGTGAACCAGTGATCTTCTGATGATAACGCTGGCATCCTAACCAGCTGAGCCACACACACACACACACAGCTCAGTCACTCACTTCTTACTGTTAACATAGGGGTGTTGTGTGGCTCTGTGATGTTTGCCCATGAAAAGAAGGTTGCTGGTTCAAATACCAGGGTTGGCAGAGTGATTTCACCACTGGGCCCTTGAGCAAGGACCCTAACCCCCAAATTGTTCTAGGGTTGCTGGCTCCTATTCTAGTTAAAAATTCTGGACACACCTACTGAAAATGACTTGTTTTTCAGCAAGATAATGACCCAAAGCCCACCTTGAAGGTTATGCAAGTAGCTTATTACCTTGTGAACTAGGAAAGAGATGGTCCCCACAGCCCCCCAACCTAAACTCTATAGAGCTGGTTTGGGATCAGTTGGATGAGAGTAAGAGTAAGGTAGCCAGCTTGCGCGCAGAACTTGTGGAAACTCGAGGACTGTTGGAGAAACGGTCCAGGTGGGTACATATGTTAGCTGGTTGAGTCCGCAATGCTGTCATCGAAGCCAATGGCTCCTATTTTGAAGAGACAAAAATTTTGTCTTTGCAGTACTTCATATGCATAACTTCCATGCCCAAAGGCCTTTTACTATAAGGTGAATAACAGCTAAAATAGAGACAAATGCATTAAGAGCAGGTGTGTCCATACTTTTGACTGGTGCTGCATGTGTCAGCATCTCCCATGGAGAGCAAGATGGGAGAGACAAAAAACAGTCGTCAAACTGCCCCAGTATTTAGGTATTTTTTTGCTGGAGTTACATTTATCTGATATTATATAGGAGATAACGACGTCATACTGATTTGAAGTTGGCTTATTTCACTCGCGCCGTTTGCTCGTGGTCATTATCCGGCATGTTGACGGTTTGCTGTGATCGGCCGGCTTTGGGCGCCGTGCCGCTCTGTCTGCAGGGGTCGTCTCCACCGTGGTTCCAGACTCGCCACACAAGCTCTTTGTCGGAGGCCTGCCCAACTATCTCAGTGACGATCAGGTACCCCGCCCTCAGTCTCTGTCGCCGGGGAGCCGACCCACAACCCTCCTGTGTTTCTGTCCCACTGCTGCACGTGGAACTCAAGCAGGCATGCACACACACGCACACGCACGCACGCACGCACGCGCACGCACATACATACATAAAATAAACACTCGTCTCTGTGTAACTGATTAGTAGGAAAAGAAAGCCTGTCAAAGTTACCTCACCGCTTAAAATTCATTACAAGATACTGGGGGGTCAAATGTCAGCATCATGTTTAAAGCTAGCTGCTGAAAATAGCCGCACATTTGAGGTTTTTTTTTTTTTTTTTTAAAGATATTCATGGGATTTATTAAACATTTATTAGACATGTAGGTAATGAGTTGACAGTTACATTACGCTCATTGTTTATCCAGCTGTAAATTATGAAGATATTGAGACCCCGCTAATGTAAAAGGTACGTTTCCCAAAACCTCATGTTATCGACTTGCATAGTTGGAACCATTCAGTTGTTATCTAATGTTGTTAGCAAATAACCTTATTAGCAACAAAGGCTTTGGGAAACGTGCCTTACAGCTGGCGGCTTGCCAAACCAGTCACGTAGCCAGTCCCTGTGCTGCCTGTTGCTGGGTACCCTGGAATATTTGTATATCGGGTTAATTGCTGAGTGTTAGTCGGATGAATCAGCCGCGTCGTTTTGCTGC